>NC_060185.1:1174453-1324453 GCF_021184085.1 Oncorhynchus gorbuscha
CTCCCAGAGCGCTATGAACCTTGGCGTGATCCTGGACAACACCCTGTCGTTCAACTAACATCAAGGCGGTGGCCCGTTCCTGTAGGTTCATGCTCTACAACATCCGCAGAGTACGACCCTGCCTCACACAGGAAGCGGCGCAGGTCCTAATCCAGGCACTTGTCATCTCCCGTCTGGATTACTGCAACTCGCTGTTGGCCTGGCTCCCTGCCTGTGCCATTAAACCCCTACAACTCATCCAGAATGCCGCAGCCCGCCTGGTGTTCAACCTTCCCAAGTTCTCTCACGCCACCCCGCTCCTCCACTCTCTCCACTGGCTTCCAGTTGAAACTCGCATCCGCTTACAAGACCATGGTGCTTGCCTCACGGAGCTGTGAGGGGAACGGCACCAGTACCTCCAGGCTCTGATCAGGCCCTACACCCAAACAAGGGCACTGCGTTCATCCACCTCTGGCCTGCTCGCCTCCCTACCACTGAGGAAGTACACTTCCCGCTCAGCCCAGTCAAAACTGTTCGCTCGCTCTGGCCCCCAATGGTGGAACAAACTCCCCCTCACGACGCCAGGACAGCGGAGTCAATCACCACCTTCCGGAGACACCTGAAACCCCACCTCTTTAAGGAATACCTAGGATAGGATAAGTAATCCCTCTCACCCCCCCCCTTTAAGATTTAGATGCACTATTGTAAAGTGACTGTTTCACCGGATGTCATAAGGTGAATGCACCAATTTCTAAGTCGCTCAGGATAAGAGCGTCTGCTAAATGACTTAAATGTAATGATTAAATGTGTGGTATACATCTATCATGGTGTGGTATACATCTATCATGGTGTGGTATACATCTATCATGGTGTGGTGTACATCTATCATGGTGTGGTATACATCTATCATGGTGTGGTATACATCTATCATGGTGTGGTATACATCTATCATGGTGTGGTGTACATCTATCATGGTGTGGTGTACATCTATCATGGTGTGGTATACATCTATTATGGTGTGGTATACATCTATCATGGTGTGGTATACATCTATCATAGTGTGGTATATATCTATCATGGTGTGGTGTGGTATACATCTATCATGGTGTGGTATACATCTATCATGGTGTGGTGTGGTGTACATCTATCATGGTGTGGTATACATCTATCATGGTGTGGTATACATCTATCATGGTGTGGTGTACATCTATCATGGTGTGGTATACATCTATCATGGTGTGGTATACATCAATCATGGTGTGGTATACATCTATCATGGTGTGGTATACATCTATCATGGTGTGGTATACATCTATCATGGTGTGGTATACATCTATCATGGTGTGGTATACATCTATCATGGTGTGGTATACATCTATCATGGTGTGGTGTGGTATACATCTATCATGGTGTGGTATACATCTATCATGGTGTGGTGTGGTGTACATCTATCATGGTATGGTATACATCTATCATGGTGTGGTGTACATCTATCATGGTGTGGTGTACATCTATCATGGTGTGGTGTACATCTATCATGGTGTGGTGTGGTATACATCTATCATGGTGTGGTATACATCTATCATGGTGTGGTATACATCTATCATGGTGTGGTATACATCTATCATGGTGTGGTGTACATCTATCATGGTGTGGTGTACATCTATCATGGTGTGGTATACATCTATCATGGTGTGGTATACATCTATCATGGTGTGGTGTGGTATACATCTATCATGGTGTGGTGTACATCTATCATGGTGTGGTATACATCTATCATGGTGTGGTATACATTTATCATGGTGTGGTGTACATCTATCATGGTGTGGTATACATCTATCATGGTGTGGTATACATCTATCATGGTGTGGTGTGGTATCCATCTATCATGGTGTGGTGTACATCTATCATGGTGTGGTATACATCTATCATGGTGTGGTATACATCTATCATGGTGTGGTATACATCTATCATGGTGTGGTATACTTCTATCATGGTGTGGTATACATCTATCATGGTGTGGTATACATCTATCATGGTGTGGTGTACATCTATCATGGTGTGGTATACATCTATCATGGTGTGGTATACATCTATCATGGTGTGGTATACATCTATCATGGTGTGGTATACATCTATCATGGTGTGGTATACATCTATCATGGTGTGGTATACATCTATCATGGTGTGGTATACATCTATCATGGTGTGGTGTACATCTATCATGGTGTGGTATACATCTATCATGGTGTGGTGTACATCTATCATGGTGTGGTATACATCTATCATGGTGTGGTGTGGTATACATCTATCATGGTGTGGTGTACATCTATCATGGTGTGGTATACATCTATCATGGTGTGGTATACATCTATCATGGTGTGGTATACATCTATCATGGTGTGGTATACATCTATCATGGTGTGGTATACATCTATCATGGTGTGGTGTACATCTATCATGGTGTGGTATACATCTATCATGGTGTGGTGTGGTATACATCTATCATGGTGTGGTGTGGTGTACATCTATCATGGTGTGGTGTGGTGTACATCTATCATGGTGTGGTATACATCTATCATGGTGTGGTATACATCTATCATGGTGTGGTATACATCTATCACGGTGTGGTATACATCTATCATGGTGTGGTATACATCTATCATGGTGTGGTATACATCTATCATGGTGTGGTGTGGTATACATCTATCATGGTGTGGTGTACATCTATCATGGTGTGGTGTGGTATACATCTATCATGGTGTGGTATACATCTATCATGGTATGGTATACATCTATCATGGTGTGGTGTACATCTATCATGGTGTGGTATACATCTATCATGGTGTGGTGTACATCTATCATGGTGTGGTGTGGTATACATCTATCATGGTGTGGTATACATCTATCATGGTATGGTATACATGTATCATGGTGTGGTGTACATCTATCATGGTGTGGTATACATCTATCATGGTGTGGTATACATCTATCATGGTGTGGTATACATCTATCATGGTGTGGTATACATCTATCATGGTGTGGTGTGGTGTACATCTATCATGGTGTGGTATACATCTATCATGGTGTGGTATACATCTATCATGTTGTGGTGTGGTATACATCTATCATGGTGTGGTATACATCTATCATGGTGTGGTATACATCTATCATGGTGTGGTATACATCTATCATGGTGTGGTATACATCTATCATGGTGTGGTGTGGTATACATCTATCATGGTGTGGTGTACATCTATCATGGTGTGGTGTGGTGTACATCTATCATGGTGTGGTATACATCTATCATGGTGTGGTGTGGTATACATCTATCATGGTGTGGTATACATCTATCATGGTGTGGTATACATCTATCATGGTGTGGTATACATCTATCATGGTGTGGTATACATCTATCATGGTGTGGTATACATCTATCATGGTGTGGTGTACATCTATCATGGTGTGGTATACATCTATCATGGTGTGGTATACATCTATCATGGTGTGGTATACATCTATCATGGTGTGGTATACATCTATCATGGTGTGGTGTACATCTATCATGGTGTGGTGTACATCTATCATGGTGTGGTATACATCTATCATGGTGTGGTATACATCTATCATGGTGTGGTATACATCTATCACGGTGTGGTATACATCTATCATGGTGTGGTATACATCTATCATGGTGTGGTGTGGTATACATCTATCATGGTGTGGTGTGGTATACATCTATCATGGTGTGGTGTACATCTATCATGGTGTGGTGTGGTATACATCTATCATGGTGTGGTATACATCTATCATGGTGTGGTGTACATCTATCATGGTGTGGTATACATCTATCATGGTGTGGTGTACATCTATCATGGTGTGGTGTGGTATACATCTATCATGGTGTGGTATACATCTATCATGGTATGGTATACATCTATCATGGTGTGGTGTACATCTATCATGGTGTGGTATACATCTATCATGGTGTGGTATACATCTATCATGGTGTGGTATACATCTATCATGGTGTGGTATACATCTATCATGTGTGGTATACATACATCTGGTGTCATGGTGTGGTATACATCTATCATGGTGTGGTATACATCTATCATGGTGTGGTGTGGTGTGGTACATCTATCATGGTGTGGTATACATCTATCATGGTGTGGTATACATCTATCATGGTGTGGTATACATCTATCATGGTGTGGTATACATCTATCATGGTGTGGTATACATCTATCATGGTGTGGTGTACATCTATCATGGTGTGGTGTGGTGTACATCTATCATGGTGTGGTGTACATCTATCATGGTGTGGTGTGGTATACATCTATCATGGTGTGGTACATCTATCATGGTGTGGTATACATCTATCATGGTGTGGTATACATCTATCATGGTGTGGTATACATCTATCATGGTGTGGTGTACATCTATCATGGTGTGGTATACATCTATCATGGTGTGGTATACATCTATCATGGTGTGGTATACATCTATCATGGTGTGGTGTGATACATCTATCATGGTGTGGTATACATCTATCATGGTGTGGTATACATCTATCATGGTGTGGTGTACATCTATCATGGTGTGGTATACATCTATCATGGTGTGGTGTACATCTATCATGGTGTGGTATACATCTATCATGGTGTGGTGTACATCTATCATGGTGTGGTATACATCTATGATTGTGTGGTGTACATCTATCATGGTGTGGTATACATCTATCATTGTGTGGTATACATCTATCATGGTGTGGTGTACATCTATCATGGTGTGGTATACATCTATGATTGTGTGGTATACATCTATCATGGTGTGGTGTACATCTATCATGGTGTGGTATACATCTATCATGGTGTGGTGTACATCTATCATGGTGTGGTGTGATATACATCTATCATGGTGTGGTGTACATCTATCATGGTGTGATATACATCTATCATGGTGTGGTGTGGTATACATCTATCATGGTGTGGTATACATCTATCATGGTGTGGTATACATCAATCATGGTGTGATATACATCTATCATGGTGTGGTGTGGTATACATCTATCATGGTGTGGTGTGATATACATCTATCATGGTGTGGTGTGGTATACATCTATCATGGTGTGGTATACATCTATCATGGTGTGGTATACATCTATCATGGTGTGGTGTACATCTATCATGGTGTGGTATACATCTATCATGGTGTGGTATACATCTATCATGGTGTGGTATACATCTATCATGGTGTGGTATACATCTATCATGGTGTGGTATACATCTATCATGGTGTGGTATACATCTATCATGGTGTGGTATACATCTATCATGGTGTGGTATACATCTATCATGGTGTGGTATACATCTATCATGGTGTGGTGTGGTATACATCTATCATGGTGTGGTATACATCTATCATGGTGTGGTGTACATCTATCATGGTGTGGTATACATCTATCATGGTGTGGTATACATCTATCATGGTGTGGTGTACATCTATCATGGTGTGGTATACATCTATCATGGTGTGGTATACATCTAATCATGGTGTGGTGTACATCTATCATGGTGTGGTATACATCTATCATGGTGTGGTATACATCTACATCATGGTGTGGTATACATCTATCATGGTGTGGTATACATCTATCATGGTGTGGTATACATCTATCATGGTGGTATACATCTATCATGGTGTGGTATACATCTATCATGGTGTGGTATACATCTATCATGGTGTGGTGTGGTGTACATCTATCATGGTGTGGTATACATCTATCATGGTGGTGTGGTGTACATCTATCATGGTGTGGTGTACATCTATCATGGTGTGGTGTACATCTATCATGGTGTGGTCTATCATGGTATACATCTATCATGGTGTGGTATACATCTATCATGGTGTGGTATACATCTATCATGGTGTGGTGTACATCTATCATGGTGTGGTGTACATCTATCATGGTGTGGTGTACATCTATCATGGTGTGGTATACATCTATCATGGTGTGGTATACATCTATCATGGTGTGGTGTGGTATACATCTATCATGGTGTGGTGTACATCTATCATGGTGTGGTATACATCTATCATGGTGTGGTATACATTTATCATGGTGTGGTGTACATCTATCATGGTGTGGTATACATCTATCATGGTGTGGTATACATCTATCATGGTGTGGTGTGGTATACATCTATCATGGTGTGGTGTACATCTATCATGGTGTGGTATACATCTATCATGGTGTGGTATACATCTATCATGGTGTGGTATACATCTATCATGGTGTGGTATACATCTATCATGGTGTGGTATACATCTATCATGGTGTGGTGTACATCTATCATGGTGTGGTGTACATCTATCATGGTGTGGTATACATCTATCATGGTGTGGTATACATCTATCATGGTGTGGTATACATCTATCATGGTGTGGTATACATCTATCATGGTGTGGTATACATCTATCATGGTGTGGTATACATCTATCATGGTGTGGTATACATCTATCATGGTGTGGTGTACATCTATCATGGTGTGGTATACATCTATCATGGTGTGGTGTGGTATACATCTATCATGGTGTGGTATACATCTATCATGGTGTGGTGTGGTATACATCTATCATGGTGTGGTATACATCTATCATGGTGTGGTATACATCTATCATGGTGTGGTATACATCTATCATGGTGTGGTATACATCTATCATGGTGTGGTATACATCTATCATGGTGTGGTATACATCTATCATGGTGTGGTGTACATCTATCATGGTGTGGTATACATCTATCATGGTGTGGTGTGGTATACATCTATCATGGTGTGGTGGTGTGGTGTACATCTATCATGGTGTGGTGTGGTGTACATCTATCATGGTGTGGTATACATCTATCATGGTGTGGTATACATCTATCATGGTGTGGTGTGGTATACATCTATCATGGTGTGGTATACATCTATCATCTATCATGGTGTGGTATACATCTATCATGGTGTGGTATACATCTATCATGGTGTGGTGTGGTATACATCTATCATGGTGTGGTATACATCTATCATGGTGTGGTGTGGTATACATCTATCATGGTGTGGTATACATCTATCATGGTGTGGTGGTATACATCTATCATGGTGTGGTGTACATCTATCATGGTGTGGTACATATCATCTATCATGGTGTGGTGTACATCTATCATGGTGTGGTGTGGTGTACATCTATCATGGTGTGGTATACATCTATCATGGTGTGGTATACATCTATCATGGTGTGGTGTACATCTATCATGGTGTGGTATACATCTATCATGGTGTGGTATACATCTATCATGGTGTGGTATACATCTATCATGGTGTGGTATACATCATGGTGTGGTGTGGTATCATGGTGTGGTGTGGTGTACATCTATCATGGTGTGGTATACATCTATCATGGTGTGGTATACATCTATCATGGTGGTATACATCTATCATGTGTGGTATACATCTATCATGGTGTGGTATACATCTATCATGGTGTGGTATACATCTATCATGGTGTGGTATACATCTATCATGGTGTGGTATACATCTATCATGGTGTGGTGTGGTATACATCTATCATGGTGTGGTGTACATCTATCATGGTGTGGTGTGGTGTACATCTATCATGGTGTGGTATACATCTATCATGGTGTGGTGTACATCTATCATGGTGGTGGGTATACATCTATCATGGTGTGGTATACATCTATCATGGTGTGGTATATATACATCTATCATGGTGTGGTATACATCTATCATGGTGTGGTATACATCTATCATGGTGTGGTGTACATCTATCATGGTGTGGTATACATCTATCATGGTGTGGTATACATCTATCATGGTGTGGTATACATCTATCATGGTGTGGTATACATCTATCATGGTGTGGTGTACATCTATCATGGTGTGGTGTACATCTATCATGGTGTGGTATACATCTATCATGGTGTGGTATACATCTATCATGGTGTGGTATACATCTATCATGGTGTGGTATACATCTATCATGGTGTGGTATACATCTATCATGGTGTGGTATACATCTATCATGGTGGTGTGGTATACATCTATCATGGTGTGGTATACATCTATCATGGTGTGGTGTGGTATACATCTATCATGGTGTGGTATACATCTATCATATCATGGTGTGGTATACATCTATCATGGTATGGTATACATCTATCATGGTGTGGTGTACATCTATCATGGTGTGGTATACATCTATCATGGTGTGGTATACATCTATCATGGTGTGGTATACATCTATCATGGTGTGGTATACATCTATCATGGTGTGGTATACATCTATCATGGTGTGGTATACATCTATCATGGTGTGGTATACATCTATCATGGTGTGGTATACATCTATCATGGTGTGGTGTGGTGTACATCTA
The DNA here is from genome assembly GCF_021184085.1 of Oncorhynchus gorbuscha. Taxonomy (NCBI): domain Eukaryota; kingdom Metazoa; phylum Chordata; class Actinopteri; order Salmoniformes; family Salmonidae; genus Oncorhynchus; species Oncorhynchus gorbuscha. The sequence goes on from NC_060185.1 coordinate 1,182,873, forward strand.
TCATGGTGTGGTATACATCTATCATGGTGTGGTATACATCTATCATGTTGTGGTGTGGTATACATCTATCATGGTGTGGTATACATCTATCATGGTGTGGTATACATCTATCATGGTGTGGTATACATCTATCATGGTGTGGTATACATCTATCATGGTGTGGTATACATCTATCATGGTGTGGTGTACATCTATCATGGTGTGTGTGTACATCTATCATGGTGTGTGGTATACATCTATCATGGTGTGGTGTGGTATACATCTATCATGGTGTGGTATACATCTATCATGGTGTGGTATACATCTATCATGGTGTGGTATACATCTATCATGGTGTGGTATACATCTATCATGGTGTGGTGTACATCTATCATGGTGTGGTACATCTATCATGGTGTGGTATACATCTATCATGGTGTGGTATACATCTATCATGGTGTGGTGTACATCTATCATGGTGTGGTGTACATCTATCATGGTGTGGTATACATCATCATGGTGTGGTGTCATCTATCATTGTGTGGTATACATCTATCATGGTGTGGTGTACATCTATCATGGTGTGGTGTACATCTATCATGGTGTGGTGTACATCTATCATGGTGTGGTATACATCTATCATGGTGTGGTATACATCTATCATGGTGTGTGTGGTGGTATACATCTATCATGGTGGTGTGGTATACATCTATCATGGTGTGGTATACATCTATCATGTGTGGTGTACATCTATCATGGTGTGGTGTGGTATACATCTATCATGGTGTGGTACATACATCTCTATCATGGTGTGGTATACATCTATCATGGTGTGGTATACATCTATCATGGTGTGGTATACATCTATCATGGTGTGGTGTACATCTATCATGGTGTGGTATACATCTATCATGGTGTGGTGTACATCTATCATGGTGTGGTATACATCTATCATGGTGTGGTATACATCTATCATGGTGTGGTATACATCTATCATGGTGTGGTATACATCTATCATGGTGTGGTATACATCTATCATGGTGTGGTGTGGTATACATCTATCATCTATCATGGTGTGGTATACATCTATCATGGTGTGGTGTGGTATACATCTATCATGGTGTGGTATACATCTATCATGGTGTGGTATACATCTATCATCATGGTGTGGTATACATCTATCATGGTGTGGTATACATCTATCATGGTGTGTGGTATACATCAATCATGGTGTGGTGTGGTATACATCTATCATGGTGTGGTATACATCTATCATGGTGTGGTATACATCTATCATGGTGTGGTGTACATCTATCATGGTGTGGTATACATCTATCATGGTGTGGTATACATCTATCATGGTGTGGTATACATCTATCATGGTGTGGTATACATCTATCATGGTGTGGTGTGGTATACATCTATCATGGTGTGGTGTACATCTATCATGGTGTGGTGTACATCTATCATGGTGTGGTGTACATCTCATGGTCATGGTGTGGTATACATCTATCATGGTGTGGTATACATCTATCATGGTGTGGTATACATCTATCATGGTGTGGTATACATCTATCATGGTGTGGTATACATCTATCATGGTGTGGTGTACATCTATCATGGTGTGGTGTACATCTATCATGGTGTGGTATACATCTATCATGGTGTGGTATACATCTATCATGGTGTGGTATGTGGTATACATCTATCATGGTGTGGTGTACATCTATCATGGTGTGGTATACATCTATCATGGTGTGGTATACATCTATCATGGTGTGGTGTACATCTATCATGGTGTGGTGTACATCTATCATGGTGTGGTATACATCTATCATGGTGTGGTATACATCTATCATGGTGTGGTATACATCTATCATGGTGTGGTATACATCTATCATGGTGTGGTATACATCTATCATGGTGTGGTATACATCTATCATGGTGTGGTATACATCTATCATGGTGTGGTGTACATCTATCATGGTGTGGTGTATACATCTATCATGGTGTGGTATACATATACATCTATCATGGTGTGGTATACATCTATCATGGTGTGGTATACATCTATCATGGTGTGGTATACATCTATCATGGTGTGGTATACATCTATCATGGTGTGGTATACATCTATCATGGTGTGGTGTACATCTATCATGGTGTGGTGGTATACATCTATCATGGTGTGGTGTGGTATACATCTATCATGGTGTGGTATACATCTATCATGGTGTGGTATACATCTATCATGGTGTGGTATACATCTATCATGGTGTGGTATACATCTATCATGGTGTGGTATACATCTATCATGGTGTGGTATACATCTATCATGGTGTGGTATACATCTATCATGGTGTGGTATACATCTATCATGGTGTGGTATACATCTATCATGGTGTGGTATACATCTATCATGGTGTGGTGTGGTATACATCTATCATGGTGTGGTATACATCTATCATGGTGTGGTGTACATCATCATGGTGTGGTATACATCTATCATGGTGTGGTATACATCTATCATGGTGTGGTATACATCTATCATGGTGTGGTATACATCTATCATGGTGTGGTGTCATGGTGTGGAATACATCTATCATGGTGTGGTATACATCTATCATGGTGTGGTATACATCTATCATGGTGTGGTATACATCTATCATGGTGTGGTATACATCTATCATGGTGTGGTGTGGTATACATCTATCATGGTGTGGTATACATCTATCATGGTGTGGTATACATCTATCATGGTGTGGTATACATCTATCATGGTGTGGTATACATCTATCATGGTGTGGTATACATCTATCATGGTGTGGTATACATCTGTCATGGTGTGGTACATCTATCATGGTGTGGTGTCTATCATGGTGTACATCTATCATGGTGTGGTATACATCTATCATGGTGTGGTGTGGTACATCTATCATGGTGTGTGTGGTATACATCTATCATGGTGTGGTATACATCTATCATGGTGTGGTGTGGTATACATCTATCATGGTGTGGTATACATCTATCATGGTGTGTGTATACATCTATCATGGTGTGGTATACATCTATCATGGTGTGGTATACATCTATCATGGTGTGGTATACATCTATCATGGTGTGGTATATATCTATCATGGTGTGGTATACATCTATCATGGTGTGGTATACATCTATCATGGTGTGGTATACATCTATCATGGTGTGGTATACATCTATCATGGTGTGGTATACATCTATCATGGTGTGGTATACATCTATCATGGTGTGGTATACATCTATCATGGTGTGGTATACATCTATCATGGTGTGGTGGTGTACATCTATCATGGTGTGGTATACATCTATCATGGTGTGGTATACATCTATCATGGTGTGGTATACATCTATCATGGTGTGGTATACATCTATCATGGTGTGGTATACATCTATCATGGTGTGGTATACATCTATCATGGTGTGGTATACATCTATCATGGTGTGGTATACATCTATCATGGTGTGGTATACATCTATCATGGTGTGGTGTACATCTATCATGGTGTGGTATACATCTATCATGGTGTGGTATACATCTATCATGGTGTGGTATACATCTATCATGGTGTGGTATACATCTATCATGGTGTGGTATACATCTATCATGGTGTGGTATACATCTATCATGGTGTGGTGTACATCTATCATGGTGTGGTATACATCATGGTGTGGTATACATGGTGTGGTATACATCTATCATGGTGTGGTATACATCTATCATGGTGTGGTGTGGTGTACATCTATCATGGTGTGGTATACATCTATCATGGTGTGGTATACATCTATCATGGTGTGGTATACATCTATCATGGTGTGGTATACATCTATCATGGTGTGGTATACATCTATCATGGTGTGGTATACATCTGTCATGTGTGGTATGGTGTATCTATCATGGTGTGGTATACATCTATCATGGTGTGGTATACATCTATCATGGTGTGGTATACATCTATCATGGTGTGGTATACATCTATCATGGTGTGGTATACATCTATCATGGGTGTGGTATACATCTATCATGGTGTGGTATACATCTATCATGGTGTGGTATACATCTATCATGGTGTGGTGTACATCTATCATCTCTATCATGGTGTGGTATACATCTATCATGGTGTGGTGTACATCTATCATGGTGTGGTATACATCTATCATGGTGTGGTATACATCTATCATGGTGTGGTGTACATCTATCATGGTGTGGTATACATCTATCATGGTGTGGTATACATCTATCATGGTGTGGTATACATCTATCATGGTGTGGTGTCTATCATGGTGTGGTACATCTATCATGGTGTGGTATACATCTATCATGGTGTGGTGTACATCTATCATGGTGTGGTATACATCTATCATGGGTGTGGTGTACATCTATCATGGTGTGGTGTACATCTATCATGGTGTGGTATACATCTATCATGGTGTGGTGTACATCTATCATGGTGTGGTATACATCTATCATGGTGTGGTATACATCTATCATGGTGTGGTATACATCTATCATGGTGTGGTATACATCTATCATGGTGTGGTATACATCTATCATGGTGTGGTGTACATCTATCATGGTGTGGTATACATCTATCATGGTGTGGTATACATCTATCATGGTGTGGTGTACATCTATCATGGTGTGGTATACATCTATCATGGTGTGGTATACATCTATCATGGTGTGGTATACATCTATCATGGTGTGGTATACATCTATCATGGTGTGGTGTACATCTATCATGGTGTGGTATACATCTATCATGGTGTGGTATACATCTATCATGGTGTGGTATACATCTATCATGGTGTGGTGTATACATCTATCATGGTGTGGTGTACATCTATCATGGTGTGTGTGGTATACATCTATCATGGTGTGGTATCTACATCTATCATGGTGTGGTGTACATCTATCATGGTGTGGTGTACATCTATCATGGTGTGGTGTACATCTATCATGGTGTGGTATACATCTATCATGGTGTGGTGTGGTATACATCTATCATGGTGTGGTATACATCTATCATGGTGTGGTGGGTGTGGTATACATCTATCATGGTGTGGTATACATCTATCATGGTGTGGTGTACATCTATCATGGTGTGGTATACATCTATCATGGTGTGGTATACATCTATCATGGTGTGGTATACATCTATCATGGTGTGGTATACATCTATCATGGTGTGGTATACATCTATCATGGTGTGGTGTATACATCTATCATGGTGTGGTGTACATCTATCATGGTGTGGTATACATCTATCATGGTGTGGTATACATCTATCATGGTGTGGTATACATCTATCATGGTGTGGTATACATCTATCATGGTGTGGTGTACATCTATCATGGTGTGGTGTACATCTATCATGGTGTGGTGTACATCTATCATGGTGTGGTATACATCTATCATGGTGTGGTATACATCTATCATGGTGTGGTATACATCTATCATGGTGTGGTGTGGTATACATCTATCATGGTGTGGTGTGGTGTACATCTATCATGGTGTGGTATATACATCTATCATGGTGTGGTGTACATCTATCATGGTGGTATACATCTATCATGGTGTGGTGTGGTATACATCTATCATGGTGTGGTGTACATCTATCATGGTGTGGTATACATCTATCATGGTGTGGTGTACATCTATCATGGTGTGGTATACATCTATCATGGTGTGGTATACATCTATCATGGTGTGGTGTACATCTATCATGGTGTGGTATACATCTATCATGGTGTGGTGTACATCTATCATGGTGTGGTATACATCTATCATGGTGTGGTATACATCTATCATGGTGTGGTATACATCTATCATGGTGTGGTATACATCTATCATGGTGTGGTATACATCTATCATGGTGGTGGTATACATCTATCATGGTGTGGTGTACATCTATCATGGTGTGGTATACATCTATCATGGTGTGGTGTACATCTATCATGGTGTGGTATACATCTATCATGGTGTGGTATACATCTATCATGGTGTGGTACATCTATCATGGTGTGGTGGGTGTACATCTATCATGGTGTGGTATACATCTATCATGGTGTGGTATACATCTATCATGGTGTGGTATACATCTATCATGGTGTGGTATACATCTATCATGGTGTGGTGTGGTCGGTATATATCTATCATGGTGTGTACATCTATCATGGTGTGGTATACATCTATCATGGTGTGTGGTGTGGTGTACATCTATCATGGTGTGGTATACATCTATCATGGTGTGGTATACATCTATCATGGTGTGGTGTACATCTATCATGGTGTGGTATACATCTATCATGGTGTGGTATACATCTATCATGGTGTGGTGTACATCTATCATGGTGTGGTGTGGTGTACATCTATCATGGTGTGGTGTACATCTATCATGGTGTGGTGTACATCTATCATGGTGTGGTATACATCTATCATGGTGTGGTATACATCTATCATGGTGTGGTATACATCTATCATGGTGTGGTATACATCTATCATGGTGTGGTATACATCTATCATGGTGTGGTATACATCTATCATGGTGTGGTATACATCTATCATGGTGTGGTGGTGTGGTATACATCTATCATGGTGTGGTGTACATCTATCATGGTGTGGTATACATCTATCATGGTGTGGTATACATCTATCATGGTGTGGTATACATCTATCATGGTGTGGTATACATCTATCATGGTGTGTGGGTGTACATCTATCATGGTGTGGTATACATCTATCATGGTGTGGTGTACATCTATCATGGTGTGGTGTACATCTATCATGGTATACATCTATCATGGTGTGGTGTGGTATACATCTATCATGGTGTGGTATACATCTATCATGGTGTGGTGTGGTGTACATCTATCATGGTGTGGTATACATCTATCATGGTGTGGTATACATCTATCATGGTGTGGTGTACATCTATCATGGTGTGGTGTACATCTATCATGGTGTGGTATACATCTATCATGGTGTGGTATACATCTATCATGGTGTGGTATACATCTATCATGGTGTGGTATACATCTATCATGGTGTGGTATACATCTATCATGGTGTGGGTGTGGTGTACATCTACATGGTGTGGTATACATCATCATGGTGTGGTATACATCTATCATGGTGTGGTATACATCTATCATGGTGTGGTATACATCTATCATGGTGTGGTATACATCTATCATGGTGTGGTATACATCTATCATGGTGTGGTATACATCTATCATGGTGTGGTATATGGTGTGGTATACATCTATCATGGTGTGGTATACATCTATCATGGTGTGGTATACATCTATCATGGTGTGGTATACATCTATCATGGTGTATCATGGTGGGTGTGGTATACATCTATCATGGTGTGGTGTGGTATACATCTATCATGGTGTGGTATACATCTATCATGGTGTGGTGTACATCTATCATGGTGTGGTATACATCTATCATGGTGTGGTGTGGTATACATCTATCATGGTGTGGTGTACATCTATCATGGTGTGGTGTGGTACATCTATCATGGTGTGGTGTACATCTATCATGGTGTGGTATACATCTATCATGGTGTGGTATACATCTATCATGGTGTGGTGGTGGTATACATCTATCATGGTGTGGTGTACATCTATCATGGTGTCTATCATGGTGTGGTGGTACATCTATCATGGTGTGGTATACATCTATCATGGTGTGGTGTGGTATACATCTATCATGGTGTGGTATACATCTATCATGGTGTGGTATACATCTATCATGGTGTGGTATACATCTATCATGGTGTGGTATACATCTATCATGGTGTGGTGTACATCTATCATGGTGGTGTGGTATACATCTATCATGGTGTGGTATACATCTATCATGGTGTGTGTATACATCTATCATGGTGTGGTGGTGTACATCTATCATGGTGTGGTATACATCTATCATGGTGTGGTATACATCTATCATGGTGTGGTATACATCTATCATGGTGTGGTATACATCTATCATGGTGTGGTATACATCTATCATGGTGTGGTATACATCTATCATGGTGTGGTATACATCTATCATGGTGTGGTGTGGTATACATCTATCATGGTGTGGTATACATCTATCATGGTGTGGTGTACATCTATCATGGTGTGGTATACATCTATCATGGTGTGGTATACATCTATCATGGTGTGGTGTACATCTATCATGGTGTGGTGTACATCTATCATGGTGTGGTGTACATCTATCATGGTGTGGTATACATCTATCATGGTGTGGTATACATCTATCATGGTGTGGTATACATCTATCATGGTCTGGTATGGTGTGGTACATCTATCATGGTGTGGTATACATCTATCATGGTGTGGTATACATCTATCATGGTGTGGTATACATCTATCATGGTGTGGTGGTACATCTATCATGGTGTGGTATACATCTATCATGGTGTGGTATACATCTATCATGGTGTGGTATACATCTATCATGGTGTGGTATACATCTATCATGGTGTGGTATACATCTATCATGGTGTGGTGTGGTACATCTATCATGGTGTGGTGTGGTATACATCTATCATGGTGTGGTATACATCTATCATGGTGTGGTATACATCTATCATGGTGTGGTATACATCTATCATGGTGTGGTATACATCTATCATGGTGTGGTATACATCTATCATGGTGTGGTATACATCTATCATGGTGTGGTGTGGTGTACATCTATCATGGTGTGGTATACATCTATCATGGTGTGGTATACATCTATCATCTATGGTGTGGTATACATCTATCATGGTGTGGTATACATCTATCATGGTGTGGTATACATCTATCATGGTGTGGTATACATCTATCATGGTGTGGTATACATCTATCATGGTGTGGTGTGGTATACATCTATCATGGTGTGGTATACATCTATCATGGTGTGGTATACATCTATCATGGTGTGGTATACATCTATCATGGTGTGGTATACATCTATCATGGTGTGGTATACATCTATCATGGTGTGGTGTACATCTATCATGGTGTGGTATACATCTATCATGGTGTGGTATACATCTATCATGGTGTGGTATACATCTATCATGGTGTGGTATACATCTATCATGGTGTGGTATACATCTATCATGGTGTGGTGTACATACATCTATCATGGTGTGGTGTATACATCTATCATGGTGTGGTATACATCTATCATGGTGTGGTATACATCTATCATGGTGTGGTATACATCTATCATGGTGTGGTATACATCTATCATGGTGTGGTATACATCTATCATGGTGTGGTATACATCTATCATGGTGTGGTATACATCTATCATGGTGTGGTATACATCTATCATGGTGTGGTATACATCTATCATGGTGTGGTATACATCTATCATGGTGTGGTATACATCTATCATGGTGTGGTATACATCTATCATGGTGTGGTATACATCTATCATGGTGTGGTATACATCTATCATGGTGTGGTATACATCTATCATGGTGTGGTATACATCTATCATGTATACATCTATCATGGTGTGGTGTGGTGTACATCTATCATGGTGTGGTATACATCTATCATGGTGTGGTATACATCTATCATGGTGTGGTGTACATCTATCATGGTGTGGTATACATCTATCATGGTGTGGTATACATCTATCATGGTGTGGTGTACATCTATCATGGTGTGGTATACATCTATCATGGTGTGGTACATATCATCTATCATGGTGTGGTATACATCTATCATGGTGTGGTATACATCTATCATGGTGTGGTATACATCTATCATGGTGTGGTATACATCTATCATGGTGTGGTATACATCTATCATGGTGTGGTATACATCTATCATGGTGTGGTATACATCTATCATGGTGTGGTATACATCTCATGGTGTGGTATACATATCTATCATGGTGTGGTATACATCTATCATGTGGTATACATCTATCATGGTGTGGTATACATCTATCATGGTGTGGTGTACATCTATCATGGTGTGGTATACATCTATCATGGTGTGGTATACATCTATCATGGTGTGGTGTACATCTATCATGGTGTGGTGTATACATCTATCATGGTGTGGTGTACATCTATCATGGTGTGGTGTGGTGTACATCTATCATGGTGTGGTGTACATCTATCATGGTGTGGTATACATCTATCATGGTGTGGTATACATCTATCATGGTGTGGTATACATCTATCATGGTGTGGTGTGGTATACATCTATCATGGTGTGGTGTACATCTATCATGGTGTGGTATACATCTATCATGGTGTGGTGTACATCTATCATGGTGTGGTGTACATCTATCATGGTGTGGTATACATCTATCATGGTGTGGTATACATCTATCATGGTGTGGTATACATCTATCATGGTGTGGTGTACATCTATCATGGTGTGGTATACATCTATCATGGTGTGGTATACATCTATCATGGTGTGGTATACATCTATCATGGTGTGGTGTACATCTATCATGGTGTGGTGTACATCTATCATGGTGTGGTATACATCTATCATGGTGTGGTATACATCTATCATGGTGTGGTGTACATCTATCATGGTGTGGTATACATCTATCATGGTGTGGTATACATCTATCATGGTGTGGTATACATCTATCATGGTGTGGTATACATCTATCATGGTGTGGTATACATCTATCATGGTGTGGTATACATCTATCATGGTGTGGTATACATCTATCATGGTGTGGTATACATCTATCATGGTGTGGTATACATCTATCATGGTGTGGTGTGGTACATCTATCATGGTGTGGTATACATCTATCATGGTGTGGTGTACATCTATCATGGTGTGGTATACATCTATCATGGTGTGGTGTGGTATACATCTATCATGGTGTGGTGGTGTGGTATACATCTATCATGGTGTGGTGTACATCTATCATGGTGTGGTATGGTGTGGTACATCTATCATGGTGTGGTATACATCTATCATGGTGTGGTATACATCTATCATGGTGTGGTATACATCTATCATGGTGTGGTGTGGTATACATCTATCATGGTGTGGTGTGGTACATCTATCATGGTGTGGTGTGGTGTACATCTATCATGGTGTGGTATACATCTATCATGGTGTGGTATACATCTATCATGGTGTGTATACATCTATCATGGTGTGGTGTGGTATACATCTATCATGGTGTGGTGTACATCTATCATGGTGTGGTATACATCTATCATGGTGTGGTGTACATCTATCATGGTGTGGTGTACATCTATCATGGTGTGGTATACATCTATCATGGTGTGGTATACATCTATCATGGTGTGGTGTACATCTATCATGGTGTGGTATACATCTATCATGGTGTGGTGGTATACATCTATCATGGTGTGGTATACATCTATCATGGTGTGGTGTACATCTATCATGGTGTGGTGTACATCTATCATGGTGTGGTGGTGGGTATACATCTATCATGGTGTGGTGTATACATCTATCATGGTGTGGTATACATCTATCATGGTGTGGTATACATCTATCATGGTGTGGTATACATCTATCATGGTGTGGTATACATCTATCATGGTGTGGTATACATCTATCATGGTGGTATACATCTGGTGTGGTATACATCTATCATGGTGTGGTATACATCTATCATGGTGTGGTGTACATCTATCATGGTGTGGTATACATCTATCATGGTGTGGTATACATCTATCATGGTGTGGTGTACATCTATCATGGTGTGGTATACATCTATCATGGTGTGGTATACATCTATCATGGTGTGGTATACATCTATCATGGTGTGGTATACATCTATCATGGTGTGGTATACATCTATCATGGTGTGGTATACATCTATCATGGTGTGGTATACATCTATCATGGTGTGGTATACATCTATCATGGTGTGGTATACATCTATCATGGTGTGGTGTACATCTATCATGGTGTGGTATACATCTATCATGGTGTGGTATACATCTATCATGGTGTGGTGTACATCTATCATGGTGTGGTATACATCTATCATGGTGTGGTATACATCTATCATGGTGTGGTATACATCTATCATGGTGTGGTGTACATCTATCATGGTGTGGTATACATCTATCATGGTGTGGTATACATCTATCATGGTGTGGTATACATCTATCATGGTGTGGTGTGGTATACATCTATCATGGTGTGGTATACATCTATCATGGTGTGGTGTACATCTATCATGGTGTGGTATACATCTATCATGGTGTGGTATACATCTATCATGGTGTGGTGTACATCTATCATGGTGTGGTGTGGTATACATCTATCATGGTGTGGTGTACATCTATCATGGTGTGGTGTACATCTATCATGGTGTGGTATACATCTATCATGGTGTGGTGTACATCTATCATGGTGTGGTATACATCTATCATGGTGTGGTATACATCTATCATGGTGTGGTGTACATCTATCATGGTGTGGTATACATCTATCATGGTGTGGTGTGGTATACATCTATCATGGTGTGGTATACATCTATCATGGTGTGGTATACATCTATCATGGTGTGGTATACATCTATCATGGTGTGGTATACATCTATCATGGTGTGGTATACATCTATCATGGTGTGGTATACATCTATCATGGTGTGGTATACATCTATCATGGTGTGGTGTGGTATACATCTATCATGGTGTGGTATACATCTATCATGGTGTGGTATACATCTATCATGGTGTGGTATACATCTATCATGGTGTGGTATACATCTATCATGGTGTGTTGTGGTATACATCTATCATGGTGTGGTATACATCTATCATGGTGTGGTATACATCTATCATGGTGTGGTGTACATCTATCATGGTGTGGTATACATCTATCATGGTGTGGTATACATCTATCATGCTGTGGTGTACATCTATCATGGTGTGGGTATACATCTATCATGGTGTGGTATACATCTATCATGGTGTGGTATACATCTATCATGGTGTGGTATACATCTATCATGGTGTGGTATACATCTATCATGGTGTGGTGTACATCTATCATGGTGTGGTATACATCTATCATGGTGTGGTATACATCTATCATGGTGTGGTATACATCTATCATGGTGTGGTATACATCTATCATGGTGTGGTATACATCTATCATGGTGTGGTATACATCTATCATGGTGTGGTATACATCTATCATGGTGTGGTATACATCTATCATGGTGTGGTATACATCTATCATGGTGTGGTATACATCTATCATGGTGTGGTGTACATCTATCATGGTGTGGTACATCTATCATGGTGTGGTATACATCTATCATGGTGTGGTATACATCTATCATGGTGTGGTATACATCTATCATGGTGTGGTATACATCTATCATGGTGTGGTGGTGTGGTATACATCTATCATGGTGTGGTATACATCTATCATGGTGTGGTATACATCTATCATGGTGTGGTGTATACATCTATCATGGTGTGGTATACATCTATCATGGTGTGGTATACATCTATCATGGTGTGGTATACATCTATCATGGTGTGGTATACATCTATCATGGTGTGGTATACATCTATCATGGTGTGGTCATCTATCATGGTGTGGTATACATCTATCATGGTGTGGTATACATCTATCATGGTGTGGTATACATCTATCATGGTGTGGTATACATCTATCATGGTGTGGTATACATCTATCATGGTGTGGTATACATCTATCATGGTGTGGTATACATCTATCATGGTGTGGTATACATCTATCATGGTGTGGTATACATCTATCATGGTGTGGTATACATCTATCATGGTGTGGTATACATCTATCATGGTGTGGTATACATCTATCATGGTGTGGTATACATCTATCATGGTGTGGTATACATCTATCATGGTGTGGTATACATCTATCATGGTGTGGTATACATCTATCATGGTGTGGTATACATCTATCATGGTGTGGTATACATCTATCATGGTGGTGTGGTATACATCTATCATGGTGTGGTGTACATCTATCATGGTGTGGTATACATCTATCATGGTGTGGTATACATCTATCATGGTGTGGTGTGGTGTGGTATACATCTATCATGGTGTGGTATACATCTATCATGGTGTGGTGTACATCTATCATGGTGTGGTATACATCTATCATGGTGTGGTATACATCTATCATGGTGTGGTATACATCTATCATGGTGTGGTGTACATCTATCATGGTGTGGTATACATCTATCATGGTGTGGTATACATCTATCATGGTGTGGTATACATCTATCATGGTGTGGTATACATCTATCATGGTGTGGTATACATCTATCATGGTGTGGTATACATCTATCATGGTGTGGTATACATCTATCATGGTGTGGTATACATCTATCATGGTGTGGTATACATCTATCATGGTGTGGTGTATACATCTATCATGGTGTGGTGTATACATCTATCATGGTGTGGTATACATCTATCATGGTGTGGTATACATCTATCATGGTGTGGTGTGGTATACATCTATCATGGTGTGGTATACATCTATCATGGTGTGGTATACATCTATCATGGTGTGGTATACATCTATCATGGTGTGGTATACATCTATCATGGTGTGGTATACATCTATCATGGTGTGGTGGTATACATCTATCATGGTGTGGTATACATCTATCATGGTGTGGTGTGGTATACATCTATCATGGTGTGGTGTGGTGTGGTGTACATCTATCATGGTGTGGTATACATACATCTATCATGGTGTGGTGTACATCTACATCTATCATGGTGTGGTATACATCTATCATGGTGTGGTGTGGTATACATCTATCATGGTGTGGTATACATCTATCATGGTGTGGTATACATCTATCATGGTATACATCTATCATGGTGTGGTGTACATCTCATCATGGTGTGGTGTACATCTATCATGGTGTGGTGTGGTGTACATCTATCATGGTGTGGTATGGTGTGGTATACATCTATCATGGTGTGGTATACATCTATCATGGTGTGGTATACATCTATCATGGTGTGGTATACATCTATCATGGTGTGGTGTACATCTATCATGGTGTGGTGTGGTGTACATCTATCATGGTGTGGTGTACATCTATCATGGTGTGGTATACATCTATCATGGTGTGGTGTGGTATACATCTATCATGGTGTGGTGTGGTGTACATCTATCATGGTGTGGTGTACATCTATCATGGTGTGGTATACATCTATCATGGTGTGGTATACATCTATCATGGTGTGGTATACATCTATCATGGTGTGGTGTACATCTATCATGGTGTGGTATACATCTACATCATCATGGTGTGGTGTACATCTATCATGGTGTGGTATACATCTATCATGGTGTGGTATACATCTATCATGGTGTGGTGTACATCTATCATGGTGTGGTGTGGTGTACATCTATCATGGTGTGGTATACATCTATCATGGTGTGGTATACATCTATCATGGTGTGGTATACATCTATCATGGTGTGGTGGTGTGGTATACATCTATCATGGTGTGGTATACATCTATCATGGTGTGGTATACATCTATCATGGTGTGGTATACATCTATCATGGTGTGGTATACATCTATCATGGTGTGGTATACATCATCTATCATGGTGTCTATCTTGGTGTGGTACATCTATCATGGTGTGGTATACATCTATCATGGTGTGGTATACATCTATCATGGTGTGGTATACATCTATCATGGTGTGGTGTACATCTATCATGGTGTGGTATACATCTATCATGGTGTGGTATACATCTATCATGGTGTGGTATACATCTATCATGGTGTGGTATACATCTATCATGGTGTGGTATACATCTATCATGGTGTGGTATACATCTATCATGGTGTGGTATACATCTATCATGGTGTGGTATACATCTATCATGGTGTGGTGGTACATCTCTATCATGGTGTGGTATACATCTATCATGGTGTGGTGTACATCTATCATGGTGTGGTGTGGTGTACATCTATCATGGTGTGGTGTACATCTATCATGGTGTGGTGTACATATATCATGATGTGGTATACATCTATCATGGTGTGGTGTACATATATCATGGTGTGGTATACATCTATCATGGTGTGGTATACATCTATCATGGTGTGGTGTACATCTATCATGGTGTGGTATACATCTATCATGGTGTGGTGTGGTATACATCTATCATGGTGTGGTATACATCTATCATGGTGTGGTGTGGTATACATCTATCATGGTGTGGTATACATCTATCATGGTGTGGTATACATCTATCATGGTGTGGTATACATCTATCATGGTGTGGTATACATCTATCATGGTGTGGTATACATATATCATGGTGTGGTGTGGTATACATCTAACATGGTGTGGTATACATCTATCATGGTGTGGTATACATCTATCATGGTGTGGTATACATCTATCATGGTGTGGTATACATCTATCATGGTGTGTTGTGGTATACATCTATCATGATGTGGTATACATCTATCATGGTGTGGTATACATATATCATGGTGTGGTGTACATATATCACGGTGTGGTATATATCTATCATGGTGTGGTATACATCTATCATGCTGTGGTGTACATCTATCATGGTGTGGTATACATCTATCATGGTGTGGTATACATCTATCATGGTGTGGTGTACATCTATCATGGTGTGGTATACATCTATCATGGTGTGGTATACATCTATCATGGTGTGGTGTACATCTATCATGGTGTGGTATACATCTATCATGGTGTGGTATAAACTATCATGGTGTGGTGTATCTATCATGGTGTGGTATACATCTATCATGGTGTGGTATACATCTATCATGGTGTGGTATACATCTATCATGGTGTGGTATACATCTATCATGGTGTGGTATACATCTATCATGGTGTGGTATACATCTATCATGGTGTGGTATACATCTCTATCATGGTGTGCGGTATACATCTATCATGGTGTGGTATACATCTATCATGGTGTGGTGTACATCTATCATGGTGTGGTATACATCTATCATGGTGTGGTATACATCTATCATGGTGTGGTGTACATATATCATGGTGTGGTATACATCTATCATGGTGTGGTATACATCTATCATGGTGTGGTATACATCTATCATGGTGTGGTGTACATCTATCATGGTGTGGTATACATCTATCATGGTGTGGTATACATCTATCATGGTGTGGTATACATCTATCATGGTGTGGTATACATCTATCTTGGTGTGGTATACATCTATCATGGTGTGGTATACATCTATCACGGTGTGGTATACATCTATCACGGTGTGGTATACATCTATCATGGTGTGGTATACATCTATCATGGTGTGGTATACATCTATCATGGTGTGGTATACATCTATCATGGTGTGGTATACATCTATCATGGTGTGGTATACATCTATCATGGTGTGGTGTACATATATCATGGTGTGGTATACATCTATCATGGTGTGGTATACATCTATCATGGTGTGGTATACATCTATCATGGTGTGGTGTACATCTATCATGGTGTGGTATACATCTATCATGGTGTGGTATACATCTATCATGGTGTGGTATACATCTATCATGGTGTGGTGTACATCTATCATGGTGTGGTATACATCTATCATGGTGTGGTATACATCTATCATGGTGTGGTATACATCTATCATGGTGTGGTATACATCTATCATGGTGTGGTATACATCTATCATGGTGTGGTATACATCTATCATGGTGTGGTATACATCTATCATGGTGTGGTATACATCTATCATGGTGTGGTATACATCTATCATGGTGTGGTGTACATCTATCATGGTGTGGTATACATCTATCATGGTGTGGTATACATCTATCATGGTGTGGTGTACATCTATCATGGTGTGGTATACATCTATCATGGTGTGGTATACATCTATCGTGGTGTGGTATACATCTATCATGGTGTGGTGTACATCTATCATGGTGTGGTATACATCTATCGTGGTGTGGTATACATCTATCATGGTGTGGTATACATCTATCATGGTGTGGTATACATCTATCATGGTGTGGTATACATCTATCTTGGTGTGGTATACATCTATCATGGTGTGGTATACATCTATCATGGTGTGGTATACATCTATCATGGTGTGGTATACATCTATCATGGTGTGGTATACATCTATCATGGTGTGGTATACATCTATCATGGTGTGGTATACATCTATCATGGTGTGGTATACATCTATCATGGTGTGGTGTACATCTATCATGATGTGGTATACATCTATCATGGTGTGGTATACATCTATCATGCTGTGGTGTACATCTATCATGGTGTGGTATACATCTATCATGGTGTGGTGTGGTATACATCTATCATGGTGTGGTGTGGTGTACATCTATCATGGTGTGGTGTGGTGTACATCTATCATGGTGTGGTATACATCTATCATGGTGTGGTATACATCTATCATGGTGTGATATACATCTATCATGGTGTGGTGTGGTATACATCTATCATGGTGTGGTGTACATCTATCATGGTGTGGTATACATCTATCATGGTGTGGTGTACATCTATCATGGTGTGGTGTACATCTATCATGGTGTGGTATACATCTATCATGGTGTGGTATACATCTATCATGGTGTGGTGTACATCTATCATGCTGTGGTGTACATCTATCATGGTGTGGTATACATCTATCATGGTGTGGTATACATCTATCATGGTGTGGTGTACATCTATCATGGTGTGGTGTACATCTATCATGGTGTGGTGTACATCTATCATGGTGTGGTATACATCTATCATGGTGTGGTATACATCTATCATGGTGTGGTGTACATCTATCATGGTGTGGTATACATATATCATGGTGTGGTATACATCTATCATGGTGTGGTATACATCTATCATGGTGTGGTATACATCTATCATGGTGTGGTATACATCTATCTTGGTGTGGTATACATCTATCATGGTGTGGTATACATCTATCATGGTGTGGTATACATCTATCATGGTGTGGTATACATCTATCATGGTGTGGTGTGGTGTACATCTATCATGGTGTGGTATACATCTATCATGGTGTGGTGTGGTGTACATCTATCATGGTGTGGTATACATCTATCATGGTGTGGTATACATCTATCATGGTGTGGTATACATCTATCATGGTGTGGTATACATCTATCATGGTGTGGTGTGGTATACATCTATCATGGTGTGGTGTGGTGTACATCTATCATGGTGTGGTGTGGTGTACATCTATCATGGTGTGGTGTACATCTATCATGGTGTGGTATACATCTATCATGGTGTGGTGTGGTATACATCTATCATGGTGTGGTGTACATCTATCATGGTGTGGTATACATCTATCATGGTGTGGTATAAACTATCATGGTGTGGTGTACATCTATCATGGTGTGGTATACATCTATCATGGTGTGGTATACATCTATCATGGTGTGGTATACATCTATCATGGTGTGGTATACATCTATCATGGTGTGGTATACATCTATCATGGTGTGGTATACATCTATCATGGTGTGTTGCGGTATACATCTATCATGGTGTGGTATACATCTATCATGGTGTGGTGTACATCTATCATGGTGTGGTATACATCTATCATGGTGTGGTATACATCTATCATGGTGTGGTGTACATATATCATGGTGTGGTATACATCTATCATGGTGTGGTATCCATCTATCATGGTGTGGTATACATCTATCATGGTGTGGTGTACATCTATCATGATGTGGTATACATCTATCATGGTGTGGTATACATCTATCATGGTGTGGTATACATCTATCATGCTGTGGTGTGGTATACATCTATCATGGTGTGGTATACATCTATCATGGTGTGGTGTACATCTATCATGGTGTGGTATACATCTATCATGGTGTGGTATACATCTATCATGGTGTGGTGTACATCTATCATGGTGTGGTGTGGTGTACATCTATCATGGTGTGGTGTACATCTATCATGGTGTGGTGTACATCTATCATGATGTGGTATACATCTATCATGGTGTGGTGTACATCTATCATGGTGTGGTATACATCTATCATGGTGTGGTATACATCTATCATGGTGTGGTGTACATCTATCATGGTGTGGTATACATCTATCATGGTGTGGTGTGGTATACATCTATCATGGTGTGGTATACATCTATCATGGTGTGGTGTGGTATACATCTATCATGGTGTGGTATACATCTATCATGGTGTGGTATACATCTATCATGGTGTGGTATACATCTATCATGGTGTGGTATACATCTATCATGGTGTGGTGTGGTATACATCTAGCATGGTGTGGTATACATCTATCATGGTGTGGTATACATCTATCATGGTGTGGTATACATCTATCATGGTGTGGTATACATCTATCATGGTGTGTTGTGGTATACATCTATCATGATGTGGTATACATCTATCATGGTGTGGTATACATATATCATGGTGTGGTGTACATATATCACGGTGTGGTATATATCTATCATGGTGTGGTATACATCTATCATGCTGTGGTGTACATCTATCATGGTGTGGTATACATCTATCATGGTGTGGTATACATCTATCATGGTGTGGTGTACATCTATCATGGTGTGGTATACATCTATCATGGTGTGGTATACATCTATCATGGTGTGGTGTACATCTATCATGGTGTGGTATACATCTATCATGGTGTGGTATAAACTATCATGGTGTGGTGTACATCTATCATGGTGTGGTATACATCTATCATGGTGTGGTATACATCTATCATGGTGTGGTATACATCTATCATGGTGTGGTATACATCTATCATGGTGTGGTATACATCTATCATGGTGTGGTATACATCTATCATGGTGTGTTGCGGTATACATCTATCATGGTGTGGTATACATCTATCATGGTGTGGTGTACATCTATCATGGTGTGGTATACATCTATCATGGTGTGGTATACATCTATCATGGTGTGGTGTACATATATCATGGTGTGGTATACATCTATCATGGTGTGGTATACATCTATCATGGTGTGGTATACATCTATCATGGTGTGGTATAAACTATCATGGTGTGGTGTACATCTATCATGGTGTGGTATACATCTATCATGGTGTGGTATACATCTATCATGGTGTGGTGTACATCTATCATGGTGTGGTATACATCTATCATGGTGTGGTATACATCTATCATGGTGTGGTATACATCTATCATGGTGTGGTATACATCTATCATGGTGTGGTATACATCTATCTTGGTGTGGTATACATCTATCATGGTGTGGTATACATCTATCATGGTGTGGTATACATCTATCATGGTGTGGTATACATCTATCATGGTGTGGTATACATCTATCGTGGTGTGGTATACATCTATCATGGTGTGGTATACATCTATCATGGTGTGGTATACATCTATCATGGTGTGGTGTACATCTATCATGATGTGGTATACATCTATCATGGTGTGGTATACATCTATCATGCTGTGGTGTACATCTATCATGGTGTGGTATACATCTATCATGGTGTGGTATACATCTATCATGGTGTGGTGTACATCTATCATGGTGTGGTATACATCTATCATGGTGTGGTATACATCTATCATGGTGTGGTATACATCTATCATGGTGTGGTATACATCTATCTTGGTGTGGTATACATCTATCATGGTGTGGTATACATCTATCATGGTGTGGTATACATCTATCATGGTGTGGTATACATCTATCATGGTGTGGTATACATCTATCATGGTGTGGTATACATCTATCATGGTGTGGTGTACATCTATCATGATGTGGTATACATCTATCATGGTGTGGTATACATCTATCATGCTGTGGTGTACATCTATCATGGTGTGGTATACATCTATCATGGTGTGGTATACATCTATCATGGTGTGGTGTACATCTATCATGGTGTGGTGTGGTGTACATCTATCATGGTGTGGTGTACATCTATCATGGTGTGGTGTACATCTATCATGATGTGGTATACATCTATCATGGTGTGGTGTACATCTATCATGGTGTCGTATACATCTATCATGGTGTGGTGTGGTATACATCTATCATGGTGTGGTATACATCTATCATGGTGTGGTATACATCTATCATGCTGTGGTGTACATCTATCATGGTGTGGTATACATCTATCATGGTGTGGTATACATCTATCATGGTGTGGTGTACATCTATCATGGTGTGGTGTGGTGTACATCTATCATGGTGTGGTGTACATCTATCATGGTGTGGTGTACATCTATCATGATGTGGTATACATCTATCATGGTGTGGTGTACATCTATCATGGTGTCGTATACATCTATCATGGTGTGGTGTGGTATACATCTATCATGGTGTGGTATACATCTATCATGGTGTGGTATACATCTATCATGGTGTGGTATACATCTATCATGGTGTGGTATACATCTATCATGATGTGGTATACATCTATCATGGTGTGGTATACATATATCATGGTGTGGTGTACATATATCACGGTGTGGTATATATCTATCATAGTGTGGTATACATCTATCATGCTGTGGTGTACATCTATCATGGTGTGGTATACATCTATCATGGTGTGGTATACATCTATCATGGTGTGGTATACATCTATTATGGTGTGTTGTACATCTACCATGGTGTGGTGTACATATATCATGGTGTGGTGTACATATATCACGGTGTGGTATACATCTATCATGGTGTGGTATACATCTATCATGGTGTGGTATACATCTATTATGGTGTGTTGTACATCTATCATGGTGTGGTATACATCTATCATGGTGTGGTGTACATCTATCATGGTGTGGTGTGGTGTACATCTATCATGGTGTGGTATACATCTATCATGGTGTGGTATACATCTAGCATGGTGTGGTATACATCTATCATGGTGTGGTATACATCTATCATGGTGTGGTATACATCTATCATGGTGTGGTGTACATCTATCATGGTGTGGTGTGGTGTATTCCGGTGGTGTATTCCTGTATTCCGGTTGGAGCGAGTGGTCGCATCTGCACGTCGCTCCAACGGGTAGTATAACTTTTTCATTATATTTCATTATATCACAACGGTTTGATTTGTCTTATCCTAGCAATTTCCTCTCAGCTAGCTACATAGCCGTCTTTGTATCAAAGATAATTGCGTAATTATCGTATTTCGCCGTCCTAACGTAGTCTTCACTAGCCAGCTAGCTAACGTCCACTGATTAGCTGCACTGGGAAAACTATTACACTCAACTGAACGACTTGATTAGTTTAGTGTTAGCTAGCTACATAGCTGTCTTTGCTGTCTTCGTATCATCGTATCCAAGATAATTGTGTTGTTTAGGTTTAGAGTGTGTAGTCTTATAGTGATTATCTTAATTTACCGAGGTTAGCTAGCCAGCTATTTGTCGTCCTTAACGTAGGTGACTCTGCTAGCTAGCCAACAGCTAGCCAACGCTAGCCAACGTCTTCTGTATAGAACTCAACTACCCGGTCGCATTCACAGGTTGTATCACATTTTCACTTCATTTCATTACAGTACAACGGTTTGATTTGTTTGATCGTAGCTAGCTACTTAGCTAGCTACATAGCCGTCTTTGTATCAAAGATAATTGTGTAGTCTAGAGCGATTTTCTAGGTTCGCTAGCCATCTATTGTCGTTCTTTTAACGCAACGTAACGTAAACAACACTGCTAGCTAGCCTGCTAGCCCCGAATAGCAACACTGCAGAAACTATTACACTCAACGGAACGACTTGATTAGTGTAGTGTCAACAACGCACCCACTGCCAGCTGGCCTACTTCAGCAGTACTGTATCATTTTAATCATTTTAGTCAATAAGATTCTTGCTACGTAGCTTAACTTTCTGAACATTCGAGACGTGTAGTCCACTTGTCATTCCAATCTCCTTTGCATTAGCGTAGCCTCTTCTGTAGCCTGTCAACTATGTGTCTGTTTATCCCTGTTCTCTCCTCTCTGCACAGACCATACAAACGCTCCTCACCGCGTGGCCGCGGCCACCCTACTCTGGTGGTCCCAGCGCGCACGACCCACGTGGAGTTCCAGGTCTCCGGTAGCCTCTGGAACTGCCAATCTGCGGTCAACAAGGCAGAGTTCATCTCAGCCTATGCCTCCCTCCAGTCCCTCGACTTCTTGGCACTGACGGAAACATGGATCACCACAGACAACACTGCTACTCCTACTGCTCTCTCTTCGTCCGCCCACGTGTTCTCGCACACCCCGAGAGCGTCTGGTCAGCGGGGTGGTGGCACCGGGATCCTCATCTCTCCCAAGTGGTCATTCTCTCTTTCTCCCCTTACCCATCTGTCTATCGCCTCCTTTGAATTCCATGCTGTCACAGTTACTAGCCCTTTCAAGCTTAACATCCTTATCATTTATCGCCCTCCAGGTTCCCTCGGAGAGTTCATCAATGAGCTTGATGCCTTGATAAGCTCCTTTCCTGAGGACGGCTCACCTCTCACAGTTCTGGGCGACTTTAACCTCCCCACGTCTACCTTTGACTCTTTCCTCTCTGCCTCCTTCTTTCCACTCCTCTCCTCTTTGACCTCACCCTCTCACCTTCCCCCTACTCACAAGGCAGGCAATACGCTCGACCTCATCTTTACTAGATGCTGTTCTTCCACTAACCTCATTGCAACTCCCCTCCAAGTCTCCGACCACTGCCTTGTATCCTTTTCCCTCTCGCTCTCATCCAACACCTCCCACACTGCCCCTACTCGGATGGTATCGCGCCGTCCCAACCTTCGCTCTCTCTCCCCCGCTACTCTCTCCTCTTCCATCCTATCATCTCTTCCCTCCGCTCAAACCTTCTCCCACCTATCTCCTGATTCTGCCTCCTCAACCCTCCTCTCCTCCCTCTCTGCATCCCTTGACTCTCTATGTCCCCTATCCTCCAGGCCGGCTCGGTCCTCCCTCCCGCTCCGTGGCTCGATGACTCATTGCGAGCTCACAGAACAGGGCTCCGGGCAGCCGAGCGGAAATGGAGGAAAACTCGCCTCCCTGCGGACCTGGCATCCTTTCACTCCCTCCTCTCTACATTTTCCTCCTCTGTCTCTGCTGCTAAAGCCACTTTCTACCACGCTAAATTCCAAGCATCTGCCTCTAACCCTAGGAAGCTCTTTGCCACCTTCTCCTCCCTCCTGAATCCTCCGCCCCCCCCCCCCTCCTCCCTCTCTGCAGATGACTTCGTCAACCATTTTGAAAAGAAGGTCGACGACATCCGATCCTCGTTTGCTAAGTCAAACGACACCGCTGGTTCTGCTCACACTGCCCTACCCTGTGCTCTGACCTCTTTCTCCCTCTCTCTCCAGATGAAATCTCGTCTTGTGACGGCCGGCCGCCCAACAACCTGCCCGCTTGACCCTATCCCCTCCTCTCTTCTCCAGACCATTTCCGGAGACCTTCTCCCTTACCTCACCTCGCTCATCAACTCATCCCTGACCGTTGGCTACGTCCCTTCCGTCTTCAAGAGAGCGAGAGTTGCACCCCTTCTGAAAAAACCTACACTCGATCCCTCCGATGTCAACAATTACAGACCAGTATCCCTTCTTTCTTTTCTCTCCAAAACTCTTGAACGTGCCGTCCTTGGCCAGCTCTCCCGCTATCTCTCTCTGAATGACCTTCTTGATCCAAATCAGTCAGGTTTCAAGACTAGTCATTCAACTGAGACTGCTCTCCTCTGTATCACGGAGGCGCTCCGCACTGCTAAAGCTAACTCTCTCTCCTCTGCTCTCATCCTTCTAGATCTATCGGCTGCCTTCGATACTGTGAACCATCAGATCCTCCTCTCCACCCTCTCCGAGTTGGGCATCTCCGGCGCGGCCCACGCTTGGATTACGTCCTACCTGACAGGTCGCTCCTACCAGGTGGCGTGGCGAGAATCTGTCTCCTCACCACGCGCTCTCACCACTGGTGTCCCCCAGGGCTCTGTTCTTGGCCCTCTCCTATTCTCGCTATACACCAAGTCACTTGGCTCTGTCATAACCTCACATGGTCTCTCTTATCATTGCTATGCAGACGACACACAATTAATCTTCTCCTTTCCCCCTTCTGATGACCAGGTGGCGAATCGCATCTCTGCATGTCTGGCAGACATATCAGTGTGGATGACGGATCACCACCTCAAGCTGAACCTCGGCAAGACGGAGCTGCTCTTCCTCCCGGGGAAGGACTGCCCGTTCCATGATCTCGCCATCACGGTTGACAACTCCATTGTGTCCTCCTCCCAGAGCGCCAAGAACCTTGGCGTGATCCTGGACAACACCCTGTCGTTCTCAACTAACATCAAGGCGGTGGCCCGTTCCTGTAGGTTCATGCTCTACAACATCCGCAGAGTACGACCCTGCCTCACACAGGAAGCGGCGCAGGTCCTAATCCAGGCACTTGTCATCTCCCGTCTGGATTACTGCAACTCGCTGTTGGCTGGGCTCCCTGCCTGTGCCATTAAACCCCTTCAACTCATCCAGAACGCCGCAGCCCGTCTGGTGTTCAACCTTCCCAAGTTCTCTCACGTCACCCCGCTCCTCCGTTCTCTCCACTGGCTTCCAGTTGAAGCTCGCATCCGCTACAAGACCATGGTGCTTGCCTACGGAGCTGTGAGGGGAACGGCACCTCAGTACCTCCAGGCTCTGATCAGGCCCTACACCCAAACAAGGGCACTGGTATACATCTATCATGGTGTGGTATACATCTATCATGGTGTGGTATACATCTATCATGGTGTGGTATACATCTATCATGGTGTGGTATACATCTATCATGGTGTGGTGTACATCTATCATGGTGTGGTATACATCTATCATGGTGTGGTATACATCTATCATGGTGTGGTATACATCTATCATGGTGTGGTATACATCTATCATGGTGTGGTATACATCTATCATGGTGTGGTGTACATCTATCATGGTGTGGTATACATCTATCATGGTGTGGTATACATCTATCATGGTGTGGTGTACATCTATCATGGTGTGGTGTACATCTATCATGGTGTGGTGTGGTGTACATCTATCATGGTGTGGTGTACATCTATCATGGTGTGGTGTACATCTATCATGGTGTGGTGGTGTGGTATACATCTATCATGGTGTGTATACATCTATCATGGTGTGGTATACATCTATCATGGTGTGGTGTACATCTATCATGGTGTGGTATACATCTATCATGGTGTGGTAT
The DNA here is from genome assembly GCF_021184085.1 of Oncorhynchus gorbuscha. Lineage (NCBI taxonomy): Eukaryota > Metazoa > Chordata > Actinopteri > Salmoniformes > Salmonidae > Oncorhynchus > Oncorhynchus gorbuscha. Next base: position 1,210,145 of record NC_060185.1, read on the forward strand.
ACATCTATCATGGTGTGGTATACATCTATCATGGTGTGTTGTGGTATACATCTATCATGGTGTGGTGTACATCTATCATGGTGTGGTGTGGTGTACATCTATCATGGTGTGGTGTGGTGTACATCTATCATGGTGTGGTATACATCTATCATGGTGTGGTGTACATCTATCATGGTGTGGTATACATCTATCATGGTGTGGTGTACATCTATCATGGTGTGGTGTACATCTATCATGGTGTGGTGTGGTATACATCTATCATGGTGTGGTGTACATCTATCATGGTGTGGTGTGGTATACATCTATCATGGTGTGGTGTACATCTATCATGGTGTGGTGTACATCTATCATGGTGTGGTATACATCTATCATGGTGTGGTATACATCTATCATGGTGTGGTATACATCTATCATGGTGTGGTATACATCTATCATGGTGTGGTATACATCTATCATGGTGTGGTATACATCTATCATGGTGTGGTATACATCTATCATGGTGTGGTATACATCTATCATGGTGTGGTGTACATCTATCATGGTGTGGTGTGGTGTACATCTATCATGGTGTGGTGTGGTGTACATCTATCATGGTGTGGTATACATCTATCATGGTGTGGTGTACATCTATCATGGTGTGGTATACATCTATTATGGTGTGGTGTACATCTATCATGGTGTGGTGTACATCTATCATGGTGTGGTGTGGTATACATCTATCATGGTGTGGTGTACATCTATCATGGTGTGGTGTGGTATACATCTATCATGGTGTGGTGTACATCTATCATGGTGTGGTGTGGTGTACATCTATCATGGTGTGGTATACATCTATCATGGTGTGGTATACATCTATCATGGTGTGGTATACATCTATCATGGTGTGGTGTGGTATACATCTATCATGGTGTGGTATACATCTATCATGGTGTGGTATACATCTATCATGGTGTGGTATACATCTATCATGGTGTGGTGTACATCTATCATGGTGTGGTATACATCTATCATGGTGTGGTGTGGTATACATCTATCATGGTGTGGTATACATCTATCATGGTGTGGTGTACATCTATCATGGTGTGGTATACATCTATCATGGTGTGGTATACATCTATCATGGTGTGGTATACATCTATCATGGTGTGGTATACATCTATCATGGTGTGGTGTACATCTATCATGGTGTGGTGTGGTGTACATCTATCATGGTGTGGTATACATCTATCATGGTGTGGTGTACATCTATCATGGTGTGGTGTACATCTATCATGGTGTGGTATACATCTATCATGGTGTGGTATACATCTATCATGGTGTGGTATACATCTATCATGGTGTGGTATACATCTATCATGGTGTGGTATACATCTATCATGGTGTGGTGTACATCTATCATGGTGTGGTATACATCTATCATGGTGTGGTATACATCTATCATGGTGTGGTGTACATCTATCATGGTGTGGTGTACATCTATCATGGTGTGGTGTGGTGTACATCTATCATGGTGTGGTGTACATCTATCATGGTGTGGTGTGGTGTACATCTATCATGGTGTGGTATACATCTATCATGGTGTGGTATACATCTATCATGGTGTGTTGTGGTATACATCTATCATGGTGTGATATACATCTATCATGGTGTGGTGTACATCTATCATGGTGTGGTGTACATCTATCATGGTGTGGTGTACATCTATCATGGTGTGGTGTACATCTATCATGGTGTGTGGTGTACATCTATCATGGTGTGGTATACATCTATCATGGTGTGGTATACATCTATCATGGTGTGGTGTACATCTATCATGGTGTGGTGTGGTGTACATCTATCATGGTGTGGTATACATCTATCATGGTGTGGTGTACATCTATCATGGTGTGGTGTACATCTATCATGGTGTGGTGTACATCTATCATGGTGTGGTATACATCTATCATGGTGTGGTATACATCTATCATGGTGTGGTGTACATCTATCATGGTGTGGTGTGGTGTACATCTATCATGGTGTGGTGTGGTGTACATCTATCATCTATCATGGTGTGGTGTACATCTATCATGGTGTGGTATACATCTATCATGGTGTGGTGTACATCTATCATGGTGTGGTGTACATCTATCATGGTGTGGTGTGGTATACATCTATCATGGTGTGGTGTACATCTATCATGGTGTGGTGTGGTATACATCTATCATGGTGTGGTATACATCTATCATGGTGTGGTGGTGTACATCTATCATGGTGTGGTATACATCTATCATGGTATCATGGTGTGGTATACATCTATCATGGTGTGGTATACATCTATCATGGTGTGGTATACATCTATCATGGTGTGGTATACATCTATCATGGTGTGGTATACATCTATCATGGTGTGGTATACATCTATCATGGTGTGGTATACATCTATCATGGTGTGGTGTACATCTATCATGGTGTGGTGTGGTATACATCTATCATGGTGTGGTATACATCTATCATGGTGTGGTGTACATCTATCATGGTGTGGTGTGGTATACATCTATCATGGTGTTGTGTGGTATACATCTATCATGGTGTGGTATACATCTATCATGGTGTGGTATACATCTATCATGGTGTGGTATACATCTATCATGGTGTGGTATACATCTATCATGGTGTGGTATACATCTATCATGGTGTGGTATACATCTATCATGGTGTGGTATACATCTATCATGGTGTGGTATACATCTATCATGGTGTGGTATACATCTATCATGGTGTGGTATACATCTATCATGGTGTGGTGTACATCTATCATGGTGTGGTATACATCTATCATGGTGTGGTGTACATCTATCATGGTGTGGTGTACATCTATCATGGTGTGGTATACATCTATCATGGTGTGGTGTACATCTATCATGGTGTGGTATACATCTATCATGGTGTGGTGTGGTATACATCTATCATGGTGTGGTATTCATCTATCATGGTGTGGTATACATCTATCATGGTGTGGTATACATCTATCATGGTGTGGTGTGGTATACATCTATCATGGTGTGGTATACATCTATCATGGTGTGGTGTACATCTATCATGGTGTGGTATACATCTATCATGTGTGGTATACATCTATCATGGTGTGGTATACATCTATCATGGTGTGGTGTACATCTATCATGGTGTGGTATACATCTATCATGGTGTGGTATACATCTATCATGGTGTGGTGTACATCTATCATGGTGTGGTATACATCTATCATGGTGTGGTATACATCTATCATGGTGTGGTATACATCTATCATGGTGTGGTGTACATCTATCATGGTGTGGTGTGGTGTACATCTATCATGGTGTGGTGTACATCTATCATGGTGTGGTGTGGTGTACATCTATCATGGTGTGGTATACATCTATCATGGTGTGGTATACATCTATCATGGTGTGTTGTGGTATACATCTATCATGGTGTGGTATACATCTATCATGGTGTGGTGTACATCTATCATGGTGTGGTATACATCTATCATGGTGTGGTATACATCTATCATGGTGTGGTATACATCTATCATGGTGTGTTGTGGTATACATCTATCATGGTGTGGTATACATCTATCATGGTGTGGTATACATCTATCATGGTGTGGTGTGTGGTGTACATCTATCATGGTGTGGTATACATCTATCATGGTGTGGTATACATCTATCATGGTGTGGTATACATCTATCATGGTGTGGTGTACATCTATCATGGTGTGGTGTACATCTATCATGGTGTGGTGTGGTATACATCTATCATGGTGTGGTGTACATCTATCATGGTGTGGTGTGGTATACATCTATCATGGTGTGGTGTACATCTATCATGGTGTGGTGTACATCTATCATGGTGTGGTATACATCTATCATGGTGTGGTATACATCTATCATGGTGTGGTATACATCTATCATGGTGTGGTATACATCTATCATGGTGTGGTATACATCTATCATGGTGTGGTATACATCTATCATGGTGTGGTATACATCTATCATGGTGTGGTGTACATCTATCATGGTGTGGTGTGGTATAAATCTATCATGGTGTGGTATACATCTATCATGGTGTGGTGTACATCTATCATGGTGTGGTGTGGTACATCTATCATGGTGTGGTATACATCTATCATGGTGTTGTGTGGTATACATCTATCATGGTGTGGTATACATCTATCATGGTGTGGTATACATCTATCATGGTGTGGTGTACATCTATCATGGTGTGGTGTGGTGTACATCTATCATGGTGTGGTGTGGTGTACATCTATCATGGTGTGGTGTACATCTATCATGGTGTGGTGTACATCTATCATGGTGTGGTGTGGTGTACATCTATCATGGTGTGGTATACATCTATCATGGTGTGGTATACATCTATCATGGTGTGGTGTACATCTATCATGGTGTGGTGTGGTGTACATCTATCATGGTGTGGTGTGGTACATCTATCATGGTGTGGTGGTATACATCTATCATGGTGTGGTGTACATCTATCATGGTGTGGTATACATCTATCATGGTGTGGTGTGGTATCATGGTGTGGTGTACATCTATCATGGTGTGGTGTGGTATACATCTATCATGGTGTGGTGTACATCTATCATGGTGTGTGGTATACATCTATCATGGTGTGGTGTACATCTATCATGGTGTGGTGTACATCTATCATGGTGTGGTATACATCTATCATGGTGTGGTATACATCTATCATGGTGTGGTATACATCTATCATGGTGTGGTATACATCTATCATGGTGTGGTATACATCTATCATGGTGTGGTATACATCTATCATGGTGTGGTATACATCTATCATGGTGTGGTATACATCTATCATGGTGTGGTATACATCTATCATGGTGTGGTATACATCTATCATGGTGTGGTGTACATCTATCATGGTGTGGTGTGGTATACATCTATCATGGTGTGGTATACATCTATCATGGTGTGGTATACATCTATCATGGTGTGGTGTGGTATACATCTATCATGGTGTGGTATACATCTATCATGGTGTGGTATACATCTATCATGGTGTGGTATACATCTATCATGGTGTGGTATACATCTATCATGGTGTGGTATACATCTATCATGGTGTGGTATACATCTATCATGGTGTGGTATACATCTATCATGGTGTGGTATACATCTATCATGGTGTGGTATACATCTATCATGGTGTGGTATACATCTATCATGGTGTGGTATACATCTATCATGGTGTGGTGTACATCTATCATGGTGTGGTATACATCTATCATGGTGTGGTGTACATCTATCATGGTGTGGTGTACATCTATCATGGTGTGGTATACATCTATCATGGTGTGGTACATCTATCATGGTGTGGTATACATCTATCATGGTGTGGTGTACATCTATCATGGTGTGGTATTCATCTATCATGGTGTGGTATACATCTATCATGGTGTGGTATACATCTATCATGGTGTGGTATACATCTATCATGGTGTGGTATACATCTATCATGGTGTGGTATACATCTATCATGGTGTGGTGTGGTGTACATCTATCATGGTGTGGTATACATCTATCATGGTGTGGTATACATCTATCATGGTGTGGTATACATCTATCATGGTGTGGTGTACATCTATCATGGTGTGGTATACATCTATCATGGTGTGGTATACATCTATCATGGTGTGGTGTACATCTATCATGGTGTGGTATACATCTATCATGGTGTGGTATACATCTATCATGGTGTGGTGTACATCTATCATGGTGTGGTGTACATCTATCATGGTGTGGTGTGGTGTACATCTATCATGGTGTGGTGTACATCTATCATGGTGTGGTGTGGTGTACATCTATCATGGTGTGGTATACATCTATCATGGTGTGGTATACATCTATCATGGTGTGTTGTGGTATACATCTATCATGGTGTGGTATACATCTATCATGGTGTGGTGTACATCTATCATGGTGTGGTATACATCTATCATGGTGTGGTATACATCTATCATGGTGTGGTATACATCTATCATGGTGTGTTGTGGTATACATCTATCATGGTGTGGTATACATCTATCATGGTGTGGTGTACATCTATCATGGTGTGGTGTGGTGTACATCTATCATGGTGTGGTGTGGTGTACATCTATCATGGTGTGGTATACATCTATCATGGTGTGGTGTACATCTATCATGGTGTGGTATACATCTATCATGGTGTGGTGTACATCTATCATGGTGTGGTGTACATCTATCATGGTGTGGTGTGGTATACATCTATCATGGTGTGGTGTACATCTATCATGGTGTGGTGTGGTATACATCTATCATGGTGTGGTGTACATCTATCATGGTGTGGTGTACATCTATCATGGTGTGGTATACATCTATCATGGTGTGGTATACATCTATCATGGTGTTGTATACATCTATCATGGTGTGGTATACATCTATCATGGTGTGGTATACATCTATCATGGTGTGGTATACATCTATCATGGTGTGGTATACATCTATCATGGTGTGGTGTACATCTATCATGGTGTGGTGTGGTATAAATCTATCATGGTGTGGTATACATCTATCATGGTGTGGTGTACATCTATCATGGTGTGGTGTGGTATACATCTATCATGGTGTGGTATACATCTATCATGGTGTTGTGTGGTATACATCTATCATGGTGTGGTATACATCTATCATGGTGTGGTATACATCTATCATGGTGTGGTGTACATCTATCATGGTGTGGTGTGGTATACATCTATCATGGTGTGGTATACATCTATCATGGTGTGGTATACATCTATCATGGTGTGGTATACATCTATCATGGTGTGGTATATATCTATCATGGTGTGGTATACATCTATCATGGTGTGGTGTGGTATACATCTATCATGGTGTGGTATACATCTATCATGGTGTGGTGTGGTATACATCTATCATGGTGTGTTATACATCTATCATGGTGTGGTATACATCTATCATGGTGTGGTGTACATCTATCATGATGTGGTATACATCTATCATGGTGTGGTGTACATCTATCATGGTGTGGTGTACATCTATCATGGTGTGGTATACATCTATCATGGTGTGGTGTGGTATACATCTATCATGGTGTGGTGTGGTATACATCTATCATGGTGTGGTATTCATCTATCATGGTGTGGTATACATCTATCATGGTGTGGTATACATCTATCATGGTGTGGTATACATCTATCATGGTGTGGTATACATCTATCATGGTGTGGTATACATCTATCATGGTGTGGTGTACATCTATCATGGTGTGGTATACATCTATCATGGTGTGGTATACATCTATCATGGTGTGGTATACATCTATCATGGTGTGGTGTACATCTATCATGGTGTGGTATACATCTATCATGGTGTGGTATACATCTATCATGGTGTGGTGTACATCTATCATGGTGTGGTATACATCTATCATGGTGTGGTATACATCTATCATGGTGTGGTGTACATCTATCATGGTGTGGTGTACATCAATCATGGTGTGGTGTGGTGTACATCTATCATGGTGTGGTGTACATCTATCATGGTGTGGTGTGGTGTACATCTATCATGGTGTGGTATACATCTATCATGGTGTGGTATACATCTATCATGGTGTGTTGTGGTATACATCTATCATGGTGTGGTATACATCTATCATGGTGTGGTGTACATCTATCATGGTGTGGTATACATCTATCATGGTGTGGTATACATCTATCATGGTGTGGTATACATCTATCATGGTGTGTTGTGGTATACATCTATCATGGTGTGGTATACATCTATCATGGTGTGGTGTACATCTATCATGGTGTGGTGTGGTGTACATCTATCATGGTGGTGGTGGTGTACATCTATCATGGTGTGGTATACATCTATCATGGTGTGGTGTACATCTATCATGGTGTGGTATACATCTATCATGGTGTGGTGTACATCTATCATGGTGTGGTGTACATCTATCATGGTGTGGTGTGGTATACATCTATCATGGTGTGGTGTACATCTATCATGGTGTGGTGTGGTATACATCTATCATGGTGTGGTGTACATCTATCATGGTGTGGTGTACATCTATCATGGTGTGGTATACATCTATCATGGTGTGGTATACATCTATCATGGTGTTGTATACATCTATCATGGTGTGGTATACATCTATCATGGTGTGGTATACATCTATCATGGTGTGGTATACATCTATCATGGTGTGGTATACATCTATCATGGTGTGGTGTACATCTATCATGGTGTGGTGTGGTATAAATCTATCATGGTGTGGTATACATCTATCATGGTGTGGTGTACATCTATCATGGTGTGGTGTGGTATACATCTATCATGGTGTGGTATACATCTATCATGGTGTTGTGTGGTATACATCTATCATGGTGTGGTATACATCTATCATGGTGTGGTATACATCTATCATGGTGTGGTGTACATCTATCATGGTGTGGTGTGGTATACATCTATCATGGTGTGGTATACATCTATCATGGTGTGGTATACATCTATCATGGTGTGGTATACATCTATCATGGTGTGGTATATATCTATCATGGTGTGGTATACATCTATCATGGTGTGGTGTGGTATACATCTATCATGGTGTGGTATACATCTATCATGGTGTGGTGTGGTATACATCTATCATGGTGTGTTATACATCTATCATGGTGTGGTATACATCTATCATGGTGTGGTGTACATCTATCATGATGTGGTATACATCTATCATGGTGTGGTGTACATCTATCATGGTGTGGTGTACATCTATCATGGTGTGGTATACATCTATCATGGTGTGGTGTACATCTATCATGGTGTGGTATACATCTATCATGGTGTGGTGTGGTATACATCTATCATGGTGTGGTATTCATCTATCATGGTGTGGTATACATCTATCATGGTGTGGTATACATCTATCATGGTGTGGTATACATCTATCATGGTGTGGTATACATCTATCATGGTGTGGTATACATCTATCATGGTGTGGTGTACATCTATCATGGTGTGGTATACATCTATCATGGTGTGGTGTACATCTATCATGGTGTGGTATACATCTATCATGGTGTGGTATACATCTATCATGGTGTGGTATACATCTATCATGGTGTGGTATACATCTATCATGGTGTGGTGTGGTGTACATCTATCATGGTGTGGTATACATCTATCATGGTGTGGTGTACATCTATCATGGTGTGGTATACATCTATCATGGTGTGGTGTACATCTATCATGGTGTGGTGTACATCTATCATGGTGTGGTGTGGTATACATCTATCATGGTGTGGTGTACATCTATCATGGTGTGGTGTGGTATACATCTATCATGGTGTGGTGTACATCTATCATGGTGTGGTGTGGTGTACATCTATCATGGTGTGGTATACATCTATCATGGTGTGGTATACATCTATCATGGTGTGGTATACATCTATCATGGTGTGGTATACATCTATCATGGTGTGGTATACATCTATCATGGTGTGGTGTACATCTATCATGGTGTGGTATACATCTATCATGGTGTGGTATACATCTATCATGGTGTGGTATACATCTATCATGGTGTGGTATACATCTATCATGGTGTGGTATACATCTATCATGGTGTGCTATACATCTATCATGGTGTGGTGTACATCTATCATGGTGTGGTGTGGTATACATCTATCATGGTGTGGTGTACATCTATCATGGTGTGGTGTGGTATACATCTATCATGGTGTGGTATACATCTATCATGGTGTTGTGTGGTATACATCTATCATGGTGTGGTATACATCTATCATGGTGTGGTATACATCTATCATGGTGTGGTGTACATCTATCATGGTCTGGTGTGGTATACATCTATCATGGTGTGGTATACATCTATCATGGTGTGGTATACATCTATCATGGTGTGGTATACATCTATCATGGTGTGGTATATATCTATCATGGTGTGGTATACATCTATCATGGTGTGGTATACATCTATCATGGTGTGGTATACATCTATCATGGTGTGGTATACATCTATCATGGTGTGGTGTACATCTATCATGGTGTGGTGTACATCTATCATGGTGTGGTATACATCTATCATGGTGTGGTGTACATCTATCATGGTGTGGTGTACATCTATCATGGTGTGGTATACATCTATCATGGTGTGGTGTACATCTATCATGGTGTGGTGTACATCTATCATGGTGTGGTATACATCTATCATGGTGTGGTGTGGTATACATCTATCATGGTGTGGTGTGGTATACATCTATCATGGTGTGGTATACATCTATCATGGTGTGGTATACATCTATCATTGTGTGGTATACATCTATCATGGTGTGGTGTGGTATACATATCATGTTGTGGTATACATCTATCATGGTGTGGTGTGGTATACATCTATCATGGTGTGGTATACATCTATCATGGTGTGGTATAAACTATCATGGTGTGGTATACATCTATCATGGTGTGGTATACATCTATCATGGTGTGGTGTACATCTATCATGTTGTGGTATACATCTATCATGGTGTGGTATACATCTATCATGGTGTGGTATACATCTATCATGGTGTGGTGTACATCTATCATGGTGTGGTATACATCTATCATTGTGTGGTATACATCTATCATGGTGTGGTGTACATCTATCATGGTGTGGTATACATCTATCATGGTGTTGTGTGGTATACATCTATCATGGTGTGGTATACATCTATCATGGTGTGGTATACATCTATCATGGTGTGGTGTACATCTATCATGGTGTGGTGTGGTATACATCTATCATGGTGTGGTATACATCTATCATGGTGTGGTATACATCTATCATGGTGTGGTATACATCTATCATGGTGTGGTATATATCTATCATGGTGTGGTATACATCTATCATGGTGTGGTATACATCTATCATGGTGTGGTATACATCTATCATGGTGTGGTATACATCTATCATGGTGTGGTATACATCTATCATGGTGTGGTGTACATCTATCATGGTGTGGTGTACATCTATCATGGTGTGGTATACATCTATCATGGTGTGGTGTACATCTATCATGGTGTGGTGTACATCTATCATGGTGTGGTATACATCTATCATGGTGTGGTGTACATCTATCATGGTGTGGTATACATCTATCATGGTGTGGTGTGGTATACATCTATCATGGTGTGGTGTGGTATACATCTATCATGGTGTGGTATACATCTATCATGGTGTGGTATACATCTATCATTGTGTGGTATACATCTATCATGGTGTGGTGTGGTATACATATCATGTTGTGGTATACATCTATCATGGTGTGGTGTGGTATACATCTATCATGGTGTGGTATACATCTATCATGGTGTGGTATACATCTATCATGGTGTGGTATACATCTATCATGGTGTGGTATACATCTATCAAGGTGTGGTGTGGTGTACATCTATCATGGTGTGGTATACATCTATCATGGTGTGGTGTACATCTATCATGGTGTGGTATACATCTATCATGGTGTGGTGTACATCTATCATGGTGTGGTGTACATCTATCATGGTGTGGTGTGGTATACATCTATCATGGTGTGGTGTACATCTATCATGGTGTGGTGTGTATACATCTATCATGGTGTGGTGTACATCTATCATGGTGTGGTGTGGTGTACATCTATCATGGTGTGGTATACATCTATCATGGTGTGGTATACATCTATCATGGTGTGGTATACATCTATCATGGTGTGGTATACATCTATCATGGTGTGGTATACATCTATCATGGTGTGGTGTACATCTATCATGGTGTGGTATACATCTATCATGGTGTGGTATACATCTATCATGGTGTGGTATACATCTATCATGGTGTGGTATACATCTATCATGGTGTGGTATACATCTATCATGGTGTGCTATACATCTATCATGGTGTGGTGTACATCTATCATGGTGTGGTGTGGTATACATCTATCATGGTGTGGTGTACATCTATCATGGTGTGGTGTGGTATACATCTATCATGGTGTGGTATACATCTATCATGGTGTTGTGTGGTATACATCTATCATGGTGTGGTATACATCTATCATGGTGTGGTATACATCTATCATGGTGTGGTGTACATCTATCATGGTGTGGTGTGGTATACATCTATCATGGTGTGGTATACATCTATCATGGTGTGGTATACATCTATCATGGTGTGGTATACATCTATCATGGTGTGGTATATATCTATCATGGTGTGGTATACATCTATCATGGTGTGGTATACATCTATCATGGTGTGGTATACATCTATCATGGTGTGGTATACATCTATCATGGTGTGGTGTACATCTATCATGGTGTGGTGTACATCTATCATGGTGTGGTATACATCTATCATGGTGTGGTGTACATCTATCATGGTGTGGTGTACATCTATCATGGTGTGGTATACATCTATCATGGTGTGGTGTACATCTATCATGGTGTGGTGTACATCTATCATGGTGTGGTATACATCTATCATGGTGTGGTGTGGTATACATCTATCATGGTGTGGTGTGGTATACATCTATCATGGTGTGGTATACATCTATCATGGTGTGGTATACATCTATCATTGTGTGGTATACATCTATCATGGTGTGGTGTGGTATACATATCATGTTGTGGTATACATCTATCATGGTGTGGTGTGGTATACATCTATCATGGTGTGGTATACATCTATCATGGTGTGGTATAAACTATCATGGTGTGGTATACATCTATCATGGTGTGGTATACATCTATCATGGTGTGGTGTACATCTATCATGTTGTGGTATACATCTATCATGGTGTGGTATACATCTATCATGGTGTGGTATACATCTATCATGGTGTGGTGTACATCTATCATGGTGTGGTATACATCTATCATTGTGTGGTATACATCTATCATGGTGTGGTGTACATCTATCATGGTGTGGTATACATCTATCATGGTGTTGTGTGGTATACATCTATCATGGTGTGGTATACATCTATCATGGTGTGGTATACATCTATCATGGTGTGGTGTACATCTATCATGGTGTGGTGTGGTATACATCTATCATGGTGTGGTATACATCTATCATGGTGTGGTATACATCTATCATGGTGTGGTATACATCTATCATGGTGTGGTATATATCTATCATGGTGTGGTATACATCTATCATGGTGTGGTATACATCTATCATGGTGTGGTATACATCTATCATGGTGTGGTATACATCTATCATGGTGTGGTATACATCTATCATGGTGTGGTGTACATCTATCATGGTGTGGTGTACATCTATCATGGTGTGGTATACATCTATCATGGTGTGGTGTACATCTATCATGGTGTGGTGTACATCTATCATGGTGTGGTATACATCTATCATGGTGTGGTGTACATCTATCATGGTGTGGTATACATCTATCATGGTGTGGTGTGGTATACATCTATCATGGTGTGGTGTGGTATACATCTATCATGGTGTGGTATACATCTATCATGGTGTGGTATACATCTATCATGGTGTGGTATACATCTATCATTGTGTGGTATACATCTATCATGGTGTGGTGTGGTATACATATCATGTTGTGGTATACATCTATCATGGTGTGGTGTGGTATACATCTATCATGGTGTGGTATAAACTATCATGGTGTGGTATACATCTATCATGGTGTGGTATACATCTATCATGGTGTGGTGTACATCTATCATGTTGTGGTATACATCTATCATGGTGTGGTATACATCTATCATGGTGTGGTATACATCTATCATGGTGTGGTGTACATCTATCATGGTGTGGTATACATCTATCATTGTGTGGTATACATCTATCATGGTGTGGTGTACATCTATCATGGTGTGGTCTGTGGTATACATCTATCATGGTGTGGTGTACATCTATCATGGTGTGGTGTGGGTGTGGTGTACATCTATCATGGTGTGGTATACATCTATCATGGTGTGGTATACATCTATCATGGTGTGGTGTGGTATACATCTATCATGGTGTGGTGTACATCTATCATGGTGTACATCTATCATGGTGTGGTGTACATCTATCATGGTGTGGTATACATCTATCATGGTGTGGTATACATCTATCATGGTGTGGTATACATCTATCATGGTGTGGTGTACATCTATCATGGTGTGGTGTGGTATACAAATACAAATACAAATCAGCCCCTACATATCAGCCGGGCTAGACAATCTGGACCATCTCTTTCTAAAACTTTCTGCCGAAATTGTTGCAACCCCTTTCACTAGCCCGTTGAACCTCTCTTTCGTATCGTCTGAGATTCCCAACATGTGAAAAGCTGCCACGGTCATCCACCTCTTCAAAGGGGAAGAAACTCTAGACCCACACTGCTACAGACATATCTATCCTACCCTGCCTTTCTTCGAACGTCAAGTTAGCAAACAGATTACTGACAATTTTGAATCTCACCGTAGCTTCTCCGCTATGCAATCTGGTTTCAGACCTGGTCATGGGTGCACCTCAGCCACGCTCAAGGTCCTAAACTATATCATAACCGCCATCGATAAGGGACATTAATCTGCAGCCGTATTCATTGACCTGGCCAAGGCTTTCGACTTTGTCAATCACCACATTCTTATTGGCAGACTCGACAGCCTTGGTTTCTAAAATGACTGCCTCGCCTGGTTCACCAACTACTTCTCTGATAGAGTTCAGTGTGTCAAATCAGGGGGTCTGTTGTCCGGACCTCTGGCAGTCTCTATGGGGGTGCTACAGGCTTCAATTCTCAGGCTGACTCTTTTCTCTGTATATATCAATGATGTCGCTCTTGCTGCTGGTGATTCTGCACCTCTATGCAGACGACACCATTCTGTATACTTCTGGCCCTTCTTTGGACACTGTCAATGCCATACAACTATTATTCCGTGGCCTCCAACTGCACTGAAATGCAAGTAAAACCAAATGCATGCTCTTCAAACTTCCGCTGCCCGCACCTGCCCGCTCGTCCAACATCACTACACTGGACGGTTCTGACTTAGAATATGTGGACAACTACAAATACCTAGGTGTCTGGTTAGACTATAAACTCTCCTTCCAGACTCATATCAAACATGTCCAATCCAAAGCTAAATCTAGAATTGGCTTCCTATTTCGCAAAGCATCCTTCACTCATGCTGCCAAACATACCCTCGTAAAACTGAACATCCTATCGATCCTCAACTTCGGCGATGTCATCTACAAAATAGCCTCCAACACTCTACTCTACCAATTGGATGCAGTCTATCACAGTGCTGTCCGTTTTGTCACCAAAGCCCCATAAACTACCCACCACTGTGATCTGTATGCTCTCGTTGGCTGGCCCTCACTTTATACTCGTCGCCGAACCCACTGGCTCCAGGTCATCTACAAGTCTCTGCTAGGTAAAGCCCTGCCTTATTTCAGCTCACTGGTCGCCATAGCAGCACCCACCCGTAGCATGCTCTCTTAGCAGGTATATCTCACTGGTCACCCCCGAAGCCAATTCCCCCTTTGGCTCGGAGTCTCCTGCCTGTCCAGCGCTGCCAGAGCTGCCAGTCTGCATGGAGCAGCCAGAGCTGCCAGTCTGCATGGAGCAGCCAGAGCTGTCAGTCTGCATGGAGCAGCCAGAGCTGTCAGTCTGCATGGAGCAGCCAGAGCTGTCAGTCTGCATGGAGCAGCCAGAGCTGTCAGTCTGCATGGAGCAGCCAGAGATGTCAGTCTGCATGGAGCAGCCAGAGCCGCCAGTCTGCATGGAGCAGCCAGAGCTGCCAGTCTGCAAGGATCCGCCAGATCCGCCAGTCAGCCAGATCCGCCAGTCAGCCAGGATCCGCCAACTACCTGCCTGAGCTTCCTCTCAGTACTGAGCTTCCTCTCAGTACTGAGCTTCCTCTCAGTCCCAAGCTTCCCCTCAGTCCCGAGCTTCCCCTCAGTCCCGAGCTTCCCCTCAGTCCCGAGCTACCTCAGTCCTGAGCTGCCCCTCAGTCCCGAGCTGCCCCTCAGTCCAGTGGGGCCTTGGTGAGGGTTACTAGGCCAAGGTGGGCGTCGAGGGTCACCAATCAAAGGACGCAATGTAAGTGGACTAAGACTTTGTTGGAGTGGGGTCCACGTCCCGCACCGGAGCTGCCACCGTGGACAGACGCCCACCCGGACCCCTCCACTATGGGTTTACCTTGGGGGGGGGGGGGGTTCTGTCACACCCTGGTCTTAGTATTTTGTGTTTTCTTTATTAATTTGGTCAGGCCAGGGTGTGACATGGGTTTATTATGTGGTGTGGTTTGTCTTGGGGTTTTGTAGGTATTGGGATTGTGGTATAGTGGGGTTATCTAGAATAGTCTATGGCTGTCTGGAGTGGTTCTCAATCAGGGCAGGTGTTTATCGTTGTCTCTGTGATAGGCTGTTTAGGTTTTCACGTTACGTTTCTTGTTTTGTATTGTTCGTGTTTATTCGTTTATTAAACATCTATCAAAATTACCACGCTGCATTTTGGTCCTCCTCTCCTTCACCGGAAGAAAACCATAACAACTGCGACCTGTATGCTCTAGTCGGCTGGCACTCGCTACATATTCGTCACCAGACCCACTGGCTCCAGGTCATCTACAAGTCCATGCTAGGTAAAGCTCCGCCTCTCAGTTCACTGGTCACGATGGCAACACCCACCCATAGCACGCGCGCCAGCAGGTGTATCTCACTGATCATCCCTAAAGCCAACACCTCATTTGGCAGCCTTTCGTTCCAGTTCTCTGCTGCCTGTGACTGGAACGAACTGCAAACATTGCTGAAGTTGGAGACTTTTATCTCCCTCACCAACTTCAAACATCTGCTATCTGAGCAGCTAACCGATCGCTGCAGCCGTACATAGTCTATCGGTAAATAGCCCACCCAACTTTACCTACCTCATCCCCATACTGTTTATATTTATTTACTTTTCTGCTCTTTTGCACACCAATATCTCTACCTGTACATGACCATCTGATCATTTATCACTCCAGTGTTAATCTGCAAAATTGTAATTATTCCCCTACCTCCTCATGCCTTTTGCACACAATGTATATAGACTCTCTTTTTTTCCTACTGTTTTAATGACTTGTTAATTGTTTACTCCATGTGTAACTCTGTTGTCTGTTCACACTGCTATGCTTTATCTTGGCCAGGTCACAGTTGTAAATAAACTTATTCTCAAATAGCCTACCTGGTTAAATAAAGGTGAAATAAAAACAAAAAAAATGTACCACCACTACCTTGTCACCACACAGCTGATTGGTTCAAATACATTAAGAAGGAAATAAATTCCAATAATTAACTTTTAACAAGGCGCACCTGTTAATTTAAATGCATTCCAGGTGACTACCTCATGAAGCTGGTTGAGGGAATGCCAAGAGTGTGCAAAGCTGTCATCATGGCAAAGGGTGGCTACTTTGAAGAATTTCCAAAAATGACTTATATTTTGATTTGCTTAACTCTAAATGATTCCAAACGTGTTATTTCATAGTTTTGATGTCTTCACTATTATTGTGCAATGAGTAGGTGTGTCCAAACTTTTGACTGGTACTGTACATCTATCATGGTGTGGTATACATCTATCATGGTGTACCATGTTCAAAGTAAAAGAGATCCTTGTTGAAAACCTGCTCCAGAACTTAGGACCTCAGACTGGGGTAAACGTATACCTTCTAACAGGACAACGACCCAAAGCACACAGCCAAGATAACGCAGGAGTAGCTTTGGGACAAGTCTCTGAATATCCTTGAGTGGCCCAGACAGAGCCCGGACTTGAACCTGATCGAACATCTCTGGAGAAACCAGAAATGAGCTGTGCAGCGACGCTCCCCATCCAACCTGACAGAGCTTGAGAGGATCTGCAGAGAAGAATCTGGAGAAACTCCCCAAATACAGGTGTGCCAAGCGTGTAGCATCATACCCAAGAAGACTCAAGGCTGTAATCACTGCCAAAAATTAATTCTTATTATGTAAATGTTTCAACAAAGTACTGAGTAAAGGGTCTGAATTCTTATTATGGAAATGTGATATTTCCGTATTTTTTTAGTTTTTGCTTCGTCATTATGGGGTATTGTGTGTAGATGGATAGGGGGGGAACTATTTAGTCCATTTTAAAAGAAGGCAATGGGTCTGTACATTTCTCAGACGGGCCCTGACACACTGGTAATCCAATATGAATCGACCTTGGCAACAGTTGTAGATGTAACAGGTAGGTGAATCTGTTTGGGACCGTCCTTATTTGGAGGTAGCGGAGGTCCTAGGGGAGACCGTGAGGCAGATGGAGCTCAGGTGTTGAGGCGTCCCCACTGATTTTACAGGAAAATGAATTACACCTGGACAAATGGGCTCTGCATTGTAGGAGACGGGGTGTTCTCCCACCAACACAGGAGAGGAGAGGTCAGGAGATATTGAGGAGAGGAGATTGAGGCGAGGACAGGAAATTGAGATGAGGACAGGAGATTGAGGAGAGGACAGGAAATTGAGATCAGCCCAGTCAAAACTGTTCGCTGCTCTGGCCCCCCAATGGTGGAACAAACTCCCCCACGACGCCAGGACAGCGGAGTCAATCACCACCTTCCGGAGACACCTGAAACCCCACCTCTTTAAGGAATACCTAGGATAGGATAAGTATTCCCTCTCCCCCCCCCCTTTAAGATTTAGATGCACTATTGTAAAGTGACTGTTCCACTGGATGTCATAAGGTGAATGCACCAATTTGTAAGTCGCTCTGGATAAGAGCGTCTGCTAAATGACTTAAATGTAAAATGTAAATGAGATGAGGACAGGAGATTGAGGAGAGGAGATTGAGGCGAGGACAGGAGATTGAGGAGAGGAGATTGAGGCGAGGACAGGAGATTGAGGAGAGGAGATTGAGGAGAGGACAGGAGATATTGAGGACAGGAGATTGAGGAGAGGACAGGAGATTGAGGACAGGAGATTGAGGACAGGAGATTGAGGAGAGGAGATTGAGGACAGGAGATTGAGGAGAGGACAGGAGATTGAGGAGAGGAGATTGAGGACAGGAGATTGAGGAGAGGAGATTGAGGACAGGAGATTGAGGAGAGGAGATTGTGGCGAGGACAGGAGATTGAGGAGAGGAGATTGAGGCATAATAGATTAAGGAGAGGACAGGAGTTGAGTCTAAACTCATATCTGCGTGTTTATATCACACTATACATTACTGCTGGGAAATTCATTTGAAGTATTAATTGCAGGCCCTCTAAACACAGTGACATCCTCCTAGTTTTGTTCTAGAATAGTACATATTTAGTGTTCATACCACAGGTATTAAGAGCAATCACACAAAAATATTAGAAACCAAATCTAGTGAATCAGAACTCCTCAATTTCCAAATTCCTGATCCAATCACGAGCTTGACTTATAGCCCTTCCATGTCCAGGAGTAATCATATCATACTTCAGGATATACCAAGTACAGCAGTACCTTCCACATCTGTACCACCTCTTGTTCTTAGGAACCAGCTGATTTGTTATGACATTAGACTAATGGTTTCACTCTGTGTTTCTGTTGAATATTCCTGATCAAGCTTGTGTGAAGCAAAGGCCTTAGCTCTGAATTGTGTGTGAGATATGATCAGTGCAGCAAGAGGGTCAGAACAACCTGGAGGTGGTGCTGAACACTATGGGGCCTAAATGAAGCAATGTCAGGAAGTCATATACACTGAGTGGATGAAACATTAAGAACACCTTCCTACCATTGAGTAACACCCCCCTTTTGCCCACAGAACAGCCTCAATTTGTTGGGGCATGAACACTAGAAGGTGTCGAAAGAGTTCCACAGGGATGCTGGCCCATGTTGACTCCAATGATTCCCACAGTTGTGTCAAGTTGGATGTCCTTTGGGTGGTGGATAATCCTTTACACTGTTGAGCGTTAAAAACTCAGCAGCGTTGCAGTTCTTGACACACTCAAACCGGTGCGCATGGCACCTACTACCATACCCCGTTCAAAGGCACTTAAATATTTTGGCTTACCCATTCACCTTCTGAATAGCACACAGACACAATCCATGTCTCAATTGTCTGTCTGCTCCCCTTCATCTGCACTGATTGAAGTGGATTTAACAGGTGACATCAATAAGGGATCATATCTTTCACCTGGATTCACCTGGTCAGTCATGGAAGAGTAGGTGTTCCTAAAGTTTTGTACACTCAGTGTACAGTATAGGCTTGTGCACTACTTTTAACCAGGGTGCATAGGGATCTAGTAGGGCACTATATGGGGAATAGGGTGCCATTTGGGACACAGAGTGTGGGTCTTATCTCTCTCTGAGGAGAAAACATCTGTTTCCACTTCACCTGTATACTATACACAGTCACTGATGTTATCATCCTGGCCGGTTTTGCGACCCCTCTGGCTTGTGCAGTGGAGGAGATCTTTGTGGGCTCAGCCTTGTCGCAGGGTAGTAAGTTGGTGGTGATATCCCTCTAGTGGTGTGGGGGCTGTGCTTCAGCCCAGTGAAGAGAGGGGAGTCGGCCAGGAAGAGACAACTATGGTGGTTCGTCGCTCCAGTGCCTTGCCGTTCACCTTCACACCCCTGGGCCATCCTCAATCACAGGACCTACTGAAGAGTTTGCTTCTCTCACATGGGTAGGCAGACCATTCCATAAAAATTGAGCTCTATAGGAGAAAGCCCTGCCTCCAGCAGCTGTTTGCTTAAAAAATGTAGGGGCACTAAGGAGGTTTGCGTCTTGTGACCGTAGCATACGTGTAGGTATGTACGGCAGGATCAAATCAGAGAGATAGGTAGGAGCAAGCCCATGTAATGCTGTGTAGGTTAGCAGTAAAACCTTGAAATCAGCCCTTGCCTTAACAGGAAGCCAGTGTAGGGAGGCTAGCACTGGAATAATATGATCACATTTTGTGTTTCTAGTCAAGATTCTAGAAGCTGTGTTCAGCACTTCCTGAAGTTTATTTAGTGCTTTATCCGGGTAGCGCGGGTAGAGCATTGCAGTAGTCTAACCTAGAAGTGACAAAACATGGATTCATTTTTCTGCATCACTTTTGGACAAAAGGTTTCTGATTTTTTTTTTAAAGCTCTCCTTGAAATATTCCTAATAAGTTTGTCAAAAGAGAGATCAGGGTCCAGAGTAACGCTGAGGTCCTTCACAGCTTTATTTGAGACGACTGTACAACCATCAAGATTAAGTGTCAGATCTCTTTGTTTCTTGAGAAATAGGATCTCTATTTTGTCTAAAAAAGTAAACACTTGCCTCTGTCTGAAACAGAGGCTTCCAGAGTAGACAATTTTGGGGATTCACCATGTTTCATTGAAATGTACAGTTGTGTGTCGTCCACATAGCAGTGAAAGTTGACATTATGTTTCCGAAAGACATCACCAAGAGGAAAAATATATAGTGAACAACAGTGGTCCTAAAATGGAACCTTGAGGAATGCCAAAACTTACAATTGATTTTGTCAGAGGATCCAGTTGCAGAGGGAGGTGTTTAGTCCCAGGGTGTTCCTTTTGTCCAGGTGGGAAAGGGCAGTGTGGAGTGCAATAAATAATGCATCACCTGTGGATCTGTTGGTGCGGTATGTGAATTGGAGTGGGTCTAGGGTTTCTGGGATAATGGCGTTGATGTGAGCCATGACCAGTCTTTCCAAGCACTTCATGGCTAACGACGGGAGTGCTATGGGGCGGTAGTCATTTAGGCAGGTTACCTTCGCTTCCTTGGTCACAGGGACTATGGTGCCCAATCGTTAGGCAAATTGCCCTTGACTAATGATTGCATCTGAAGCTGGGCTTGCAACATGGCAATCCTCACCATAAGGCGATCATTCTCCTGTATATTATGAGTACAGCCACTGCAATTAGAAGGCATCATGTTAATGTTACTAAGCTTTTTCAGCTGTTGGAGGTGAAAAGCTGAAATTTTAAAAGTTGAAAAATCTAAGATGTTGGTAAATGTGTTAAATGCATATTTGGATTAAACTGTTATTTAAAGTCAAAACTAAAATGTTTGCCAGGTAGCCAAGTAGCAACAAACAGCACAGAGACAAGTCCGGAAGTTGTGACTGTGACTATGGCAGCGAAGTTTCTGCCTGTCGAGTAATGAACCCTGTTCACCAGACTTGCTACCTTGTCATGCTGTTGCTCCAGTTTCAACTGTTCTGCCTGTAGTTATGGAGCCCTGACCTGTTCACCAGATGTGCTACCATACAATTCCCCCAGACAGAGAGAGAGAGAGAGAGAGAGAGAGAGAGAGAGAGAGAGAGAGAGAGAGAGAGAGAGAGAGAGAGAGAGAGAGAGAGAGAGAGAGAGAGAGAGAGAGAGAGAGAGAGAGAGAGAGAGAGAGAGAGAGAGAGAGAGAGAGAGAGAGAGAGAGAGAGAGAGAGAGAGAGAGAGAGAGAGAGAGAGAGAGAGAGAGAGATGTGAATCTATGATTTGTCTAAATAATGCTACATCTCTCTGATATCCTGTATGAAACCTCTACAGGAACTATACTGCTGCCTCAGAAGCTGGAAAACCAGGTTGTTGTGGATTAGATTGAAAAGAAGAGTAAAAAACTGCACACTAAAAAAAGACTGGTCACTCGAACCAGGACTGGTCACCTGAACCAGGAACTGGTCGACCGAACCAGGACTGGTACTGTACTGCTGCCTCTTTCTTCTGAGGCAGCGGCATAGTTCCTGCCGCAGTAGTTTATGTGTCGGGGGGCTAGGGTCAGTCTGTTATATCTGGAGTATTTCTCCTGTCTTATCCAGTGTCTTGTGTGAATTTAGGTATGCTCTCTCTAATTCTCTTTCTCTAATTCTCTCTTTCTCTTTTTCTCTCTTTCTCTTTTTCTTTCTTTCTTTCTCTCTCTCTCTCGGAGGACCTGAGCCCTAGGACCATGCTTCAGGACTACCTGGCCTTATGACTCCTTGATTTCCTCAGTCCACCTGGTCGTGCTGCTGCTCCAGTTTCAACTGTTCTGCCTGTGGCTATGGAACCCTAACCTGTTCACCGGACGGGCTACCTGCCCGAGACCTGCTGTTTTCAACTCTCTAGAGGCAGCAGGAGTGGTAGAGATACTCTTAATGATCGGCTATTAAAAGCCAACTGACATTTACTCCCGAGGTGCTGACTTGCTGCGCCCTCGACAACCACTGTGATTATTATTATTTGACCATGCTGGTCATTTGTGAACATTTGAACATCTTGGCCATGTTCTGTTATAATCTCCACCCGGCACAGCCAGAAGAGGTCTGACCACCCCTCATAGCCTGGTTGCTCTCTAGGTTTCTTCCTAGGTTCTGGAGTTTTTCATAGCCACCGCGCTTCTACGCCTGCATTGCTTGCTGTTTGGGGTTTTAGGCTGGGTTTCTGTACAGCACTTGGTGACATCAGCTGATGTAAAAATGGCTTTATAAATACATTTGACTGATTGATTGATTGGTCGGCCGAGCCAGTATTGTATTATTGTTTTCATCATTCACTGACATTTTCTTAAATGCAAAAAAAAACAACATAGTTGACGTTGAAGGGAAGAACCTGATCAAAATATACTTTCCAGACAAAATGTGGAAAAAGTGAAGGAGTACAGTATATTCAGATCTCCCTGATGAAGGAGTACAGTATATTCAGATCTCCCTGATGAAGTAGTACAGTATATTCAGATCTCCCTGATGAAGGAGTACAGTATATTCAGATCTCCCTGATGAAGGAGTACAGTATATTCAGATCTCCCTGATGAAGGAGTACAGTATATTCAGATCTCCCTGATAAAGACGTACAGGATAGTCAGATCTCCCTGATGAAGGAGTACAGGATAGTCAGATCTCCCTGATGAAGGAGTACAGTATATTCAGATCTCCCTGATAAAGACGTACAGTATATTCAGATCTCCCTGATGAAGGAGTACAGTATATTCAGATCTCCCTGATGAAGGAGTACAGTATATTCAGATCTCCCTGATGAAGGAGTACAGTATATTCAGATCTCCCTGATAAAGACGTACAGGATAGTCAGATCTCCCTGATGAAGGAGTACAGGATAGTCAGATCTCCCTGATGAAGGAGTACAGTATATTCAGATCTCCCTGATAAAGACGTACAGGATAGTCAGATCTCCCTGATGAAGGAGTACAGTATATTCAGATCTCCCTGATGAAGGAGTACAGGATAGTCAGATCTCCCTGATGAAGGAGTACAGTATATTCAGATCTCCCTGATGAAGGAGTACAGTATATTCAGATCTCCCTGATAAAGGAGTACAGGATAGTCAGATCTCCCTGATGAAGGAGTACAGTATATTCAGATCTCCCTGATGAAGGAGTACAGTATATTCAGATCTCCCTGATGAAGGAGTACAGTATATTCAGATCTCCCTGATGAAGGAGTACAGTATATTCAGATCTCCCTGATGAAGGAGTACAGTATATTCAGATCTCCCTGATAAAATAGTACAGGATAGTCAGATCTCCCTGATGAAGGAGTACAGTATATTCAGATCTCCCTGATAAAGACGTACAGTATATTCAGATCTCCCTGATAAAGGAGTACAGGATATTCAGGTCTCCCTGATAAAGACGTACAGTATATTCAGATCTCCCTGATGAAGACGTACAGTATATTCAGATCTCCCTGATGAAGGAGTACAGTATATTCAGATCTCCCTGATAAAGACGTACAGTATATTCAGATCTCCCTG
This sequence comes from Oncorhynchus gorbuscha, assembly GCF_021184085.1. NCBI lineage: Eukaryota > Metazoa > Chordata > Actinopteri > Salmoniformes > Salmonidae > Oncorhynchus > Oncorhynchus gorbuscha. Next base: position 1,234,868 of record NC_060185.1, read on the forward strand.
ATGAAGGAGTACAGTATATTCAGATCTCCCTGATGAAGACGTACAGTATATTCAGATCTCCCTGATGAAGGAGTACAGTATATTCAGATCTCCCTGATAAAGGAGTACAGTATATTCAGATCTCCCTGATGAAGGAGTACAGTATATTCAGATCTCCCTGATGAAGGAGTACAGTATATTCAGATCTCCCTGATAAAGACGTACAGGATAGTCAGATCTCCCTGATGAAGGAGTACAGGATAGTCAGATCTCCCTGATGAAGGAGTACAGTATATTCAGATCTCCCTGATAAAGACGTACAGGATAGTCAGATCTCCCTGATGAAGGAGTACAGTATATTCAGATCTCCCTGATAAAGACGTACAGGATAGTCAGATCGCCCTGATAAAGGAGTACAGTATATTCAGATCTCCCTGATGAAGGAGTACAGTATATTCAGATCTCCCTGATGAAGGAGTACAGTATATTCAGATCTCCCTGATGAAGGAGTACAGGATAGTCAGATCTCCCTGATGAAGGAGTACAGTATATTCAGATCTCCCTGATGAAGGAGTACAGTATATTCAGATCTCCCTGATAAAGTAGTACAGGATAGTCAGATCTCCCTGATGAAGGAGTACAGTATATTCAGATCTCCCTGATGAAGGAGTACAGTATATTCAGATCTCCCTGATAAAGGAGTACAGTATATTCAGATCTCCCTGATGAAGGAGTACAGTATATTCAGATCTCCCTGATGAAGGAGTACAGTATATTCAGATCTCCCTGATGAAGGAGTACAGGATAGTCAGATCTCCCTGATGAAGGAGTACAGTATATTCAGATCTCCCTGATGAAGGAGTACAGTATATTCAGATCTCCCTGATAAAGTAGTACAGGATAGTCAGATCTCCCTGATGAAGGAGTACAGTATATTCAGATCTCCCTGATGAAGGAGTACAGTATATTCAGATCTCCCTGATAAAATAGTACAGGATAGTCAGATCTCCCTGATGAAGGAGTACAGTATATTCAGATCTCCTGATGAAGGAGTACAGTATATTCAGATCTCCCTGATGAAGGAGTACAGTATATTCAGATCTCCCTGATGAAGGAGTACAGTATATTCAGATCTCCCTGATGAAGGAGTACAGTATATTCAGATCTCCCTGATAACATAGTACAGGATAGTCAGATCTCCCTGATGAAGGAGTACAGTATATTCAGATCTCCCTGATAAAGACGTACAGTATATTCAGATCTCCCTGATAAAGGAGTACAGTATATTCAGATCTCCCTGATAAAGACGTACAGTATATTCAGATCTCCCTGATAAAGGAGTACAGGATATTCAGGTCTCCCTGATAAAGACGTACAGTATATTCAGATCTCCCTGATGAAGGAGTACAGGATATTCAGATCTCCCTGATGAAGGAGTACAGTATATTCAGATCTCCCTGATAAAGACGTACAGTATATTCAGATCTCCCTGATGAAGCAGTACAGTATATTCAGATCTCCCTGATGAAGACGTACAGTATATTCAGATCTCCCTGATGAAGGAGTACAGTATATTCAGATCTCCCTGATGAAGGAGTACAGTATATTCAGATCTCCCTGATGAAGACGTACAGTATATTCAGATCTCCCTGATGAAGGAGTACAGTATATTCAGATCTCCCTGATAAAGACGTACAGTATATTCAGATCTCCCTGATGAAGGAGTACAGTATATTCAGATCTCCCTGATAAAGTAGTACAGGATAGTCAGATCTCCCTGATGAAGGAGTACAGTATATTCAGATCTCCCTGATGAAGGAGTACAGTATATTCAGATCTCCCTGATAAAATAGTACAGGATAGTCAGATCTCCCTGATGAAGGAGTACAGTATATTCAGATCTCCCTGATGAAGGAGTACAGTATATTCAGATCTCCCTGATGAAGGAGTACAGTATATTCAGATCTCCCTGATGAAGGAGTACAGTATATTCAGATCTCCCTGATGAAGGAGTACAGTATATTCAGATCTCCCTGATAAAATAATACAGGATAGTCAGATCTCCCTGATGAAGGAGTACAGTATATTCAGATCTCCCTGATGAAGGAGTACAGTATATTCAGATCTCCCTGATGAAGGAGTACAGTATATTCAGATCTCCCTGATGAAGGAGTACAGTATATTCAGATCTCCCTGATGAAGGAGTACAGTATATTCAGATCTCCCTGATAAAATAGTACAGGATAGTCAGATCTCCCTGATGAAGGAGTACAGTATATTCAGATCTCCCTGATAAAGACGTACAGTATATTCAGATCTCCCTGATAAAGGAGTACAGTATATTCAGATCTCCCTGATAAAGACGTACAGTATATTCAGATCTCCCTGATAAAGGAGTACAGGATATTCAGGTCTCCCTGATAAAGACGTACAGTATATTCAGATCTCCCTGATGAAGGAGTACAGTATATTCAGATCTCCCTGATGAAGGAGTACAGTATATTCAGATCTCCCTGATAAAGACGTACAGTATATTCAGATCTCCCTGATGAAGGAGTACAGTATATTCAGATCTCCCTGATGAAGGAGTACAGTATATTCAGATCTCCCTGATGAAGGAGTACAGTATATTCAGATCTCCCTGATGAAGGAGTACAGTATATTCAGATCTCCCTGATGAAGGAGTACAGTATATTCAGATCTCCCTGATGAAGGAGTACAGTATATTCAGATCTCCCTGATAAAGACGTACAGTATATTCAGATCTCCCTGATGAAGACGTACAGTATATTCAGATCTCCCTGATAAAGACGTACAGTATATTCAGATCTCCCTGATGAAGACGTACAGGATAGTCAGATCTCCCTGATAAAGACGTACAGTATATTCAGATCTCCCTGATAAAGTAGTACAGGATAGTCAGATCTCCCTGATAAAGTAGTACAGTATATTCAGATCTCCCTGATAAAGTAGTACAGGATAGTCAGATCTCCCTGATGAAGGAGTACAGTATATTCAGATCTCCCTGATGAAGGAGTACAGTATATTCAGATCTCCCTGATGAAGGAGTACAGTATATTCAGATCTCCCTGATGAAGGAGTACAGTATATTCAGATCTCCCTGATGAAGGAGTACAGTATATTCAGATCTCCCTGATGAAGTAGTACAGTATATTCAGATCGCCCTGATGAAGTAGTACAGTATATTCAGATCGCCCTGATGAAGGAGTACAGTATATTCAGATCTCCCTGATGAAGGAGTACAGTATATTCAGATCTCCCTGATGAAGTAGTACAGTATATTCAGATCTCCCTGATGAAGGAGTACAGTATATTCAGATCTCCCTGATGAAGGAGTACAGTATATTCAGATCTCCCTGATGAAGGAGTACAGTATATTCAGATCTCCCTGATAAAGACGTACAGGATAGTCAGATCTCCCTGATAAAGACGTACAGTATATTCAGATCTCCCTGATAAAGACGTACAGTATATTCAGATCTCCCTGATAAATACGTACAGTATATTCAGATCTCCCTGATAAAGACGTACAGTATATTCAGATCTCCCTGATAAAGACGTACAGGATAGTCAGATCGCCCTGATAAAGACGTACAGGATAGTCAGATCTCCCTGATAAAGACGTACAGTATATTCAGATCTCCCTGATAAAGACGTACAGGATAGTCAGATCTCCCTGATAAAGACGTACAGGATAGTCAGATCTCCCTGATGAAGTAGTACAGGATATTCAGATCTCCCTGATAAAGACGTACAGGATAGTCAGATCGCCCTGATAAAGTAGTACAGGATAGTCAGATCGCCCTGATAAAGACGTACAGGATAGTCAGATCGCCCTGATAAAGTAGTACAGGACATTCAGGTCTCCCTGGTGAAGTAGTACAGGATATTCAGATTTCCCTGATGAAGTAGTCAGGATATTCACCTGATGAAGTAGGACAGGATATTCACCTGATGAAGTAGTACAGGATAATTACCTGATGAAGTAGTCAAGATATTCACCTGATGAAGTAGTCAATATATTCACCTGGTGAAGTAGTACAGGATATTCACCTGATGAAGTTGACAGGATATTCACCTGAAGAAGTAGTATAGGATATTCACCTGATGAAGTAGTACAGGATATTCACCTGATGAAGTAGTACAGGATATTCACCTGATGAAGTAGTACAGGATATTCACCTGATGAAGTAGTACAGGATATTCACCTGATGAAGTAGTATAAGATATTTTGTCTCAGCCTCCAGTATTTATGCTGCAGTAGTTTGTGTCGGGGGGCTAGGGTCAGTTTGTTATATGTGGAGTACTTCTCCTGTCCTATTCGGTGTCCTGTGTGAATCTAAGTGTGCGTTCTCTAATTCTCTCCTTCTCTCTTTCTTTCTCTCTCGGAGGACCTGAGCCCTAGGACCATGCCCCAGGACTACCTGACATGATGACTCCTTGCTGACCCAGTCCACCTGGCCATGCTGCTGCTCCAGTTTCAACTGACCTGAGCCCTAGAACCATGTCCCAGGACTACCTGACATGATGACTCCTTGCTGTCCCCAGTCCACCTGGCCATGCTGCTGCTCCAGTTTCAACTGTTCTGCCTTACTATTATTTGACCATGCTGGTCATTTATGAACATTTGAACATCTTGGCCATGTTCTGTTATAATCTCCACCCAGCACAGCCAGAAGAGGACTGGCCACCCCACATATGCTCTCTCTAATTCTCTCTTTCTTTCTCTCTCTCGGAGGACCTGAGCCCAAGGACCGTGCCCCAGGACTACCTGACATGATGACTCCTTGCTGTCCCCAGTCCACCTGACTGTGCTGCTGCTCCAGTTTCAACTGTTCTGCCTTGTTATTATTCGACCATGCTGGTCATTTATGAACATTTGAACATCTTGGCCATGTTCTGTTATAATCTCCACCCGGCACAGCCAGAAGAGGACTGGCCACCCCACCTGGTTCCTCTCTAGGTTTCTTCCTAGGTTTTGGCCTTTCTAGGGAGTTTTTCCTAGCCACCGTGCTTCTACACCTGCATTGCTCGCTGTTTGGAGATTTAGGCTGGGTTTCTGTACAGCACATTGAAATATCAGCTGATGTACGAAGGGCTATATAAATACATTTGATTTGATTTGATTTGATTTGGTTCATATCTCCCTGATGAAGTAGTCAGGATGTTCACCTGATTAAGTAGTACAGGATGTTCACCTGATGAAGTAGTACAGGATATTCACCTGATGAAGTAGTCCAGGATATTCACCTGATGAAGTAGTCAGGATATTCACCTGATGAAGTAGTACAGGATATTCACCTGAAGAAGTAGTACAGAATATTCACCTGATGAAGTAGTATAGGATATTCACCTGATGAAGTAGTACAGGATATTCACCTGATGAAGTAGTACAGGATATTCACCTGATGAAGTAGTACAGGATATTCACGTGATGAAGTAGTACAGGATATTCACCTGAAGAAGTAGTACAGGATATTCACCTTATGAAGTAGTATAGGATATTCACCTGATGAAGTAGTACAGGATATTCACCTGATGAAGTAGTATAGGATATTCACCTGATGAAGTAGTACAGGATATTCACTTGATGAAGTAGTACAGGATATTCACCTGAAGAAGTAGTACAGGATATTCACCTGATGAAATAGTACAGGATATTCACCTGATGAAGCAGTACAGGATATTCACCTGGTGAAGTAGTCAGGATATTCACCTGATGAAGCAGTACAGGATATTCACCTGATGAAGTAGTACAGTATATTCACCTGATGAAGTAGTCAATATATCCAGATCTCCCTGATGAAGTAGTACAGGATATTCACCTGATGAAGTAGTACAGGATATTCACCTGATGAAGTAGTACAGGATATTCACCTGATGAAGTAGTCAATATATCCACCTGATGAAGTAGTCAATATATTCACCTGATGAAGTAGTACAGGATATTCACCTGACGAAGTAGTACAGGATATTCACCTGATGAAGTAGTATAGGATATTCACCTGATGAAGAGGTACAGGATATTCACTTGATAAAGTAGTACAGGATATTCACCCGATGAAGTAGTATCTCTAGTAGATCTCCCTCACAGAAATTGAACAAGGCGTGTGTGTGCTGTAGCGGGGTGTAAAGCATGGTAACACACAGGGTTCCTCTGAGTGCGTAAAGAAGACGAATTAACATTTGTCTCTTTCTGGAAAGGCTTCTGTTAGTTCAAATAGCCAGCAGGATTACCATTTTCCTTCTGAGAGCTTTTCATAGGAGAATAAGGCTCCGTCCCAAATGAAACTCTATTTCCTATTTAGTACTCTACGTTGGACCTGGGCACGGGAATAGGGTGCTATTTGGGATGTAGGCTAGGAATCAGCAGGCTTCGAGATCATCACATGCCATCTGTAAGCCACAGATGTCACTGAGACTTGTGACAATTTAGAGGTATGGACTAAGGGCAGCTTCTCCCTCCCTCCCTCCCTCCCTCCCTGTCCCCCAAGTGGATAAGAGGTTGGAAGATATGTTGAACCGGACTGGCAGACTGGCACTAAATACGGATGTTTCTTACATGTAGAACTGCAAATTAGATTTAGAATATTCTAACATGTGAAACTGTAGTTGTAAGTCGCTCTGGATAAGAGCGTCTGCTAAATGACTTAAATGTAAATGTTAAATGTAGTTAGATTTAGAGTATTCTAACATGTGAAACTGTAGTTTGATTTAGAGTATTCTAAACTGTAGTTAGATTTAGAGTATTCTAAACTGTAGTTTGATTTAGAGTATTCTAACATGTGAAACTGTAGTTTGATTTAGAGTATTCTAAACTGTAGTTAGATTTAGAGTATTCTAACATGTGAAACTGTAGTTAGATTTAGAGTATTCTAAACTGTAGTCTGATTTAGAGTATTCTAAACTGTAGTCTGATTTAGAGTATTCTAAACTAGTTTGATTTAGAGTATTCTAAACTGTAGTTAGATTTAGAGTATTCTAAACTGTAGTTAGATTTAGAGTATTCTAAACTGTAGTTAGATTTAGAGTATTCTAAACTGTAGTCTGATTTTCACGTGATTTTTTTCCACATGGAAGCGTTATCTAATCCATCATTTCAGGTACTTGATTTGTTGCTGTTACAGGGGTGGTCATATGAATGTACAGCTACACAGAAAACCTGTTCAATATAGAATACAGGAGAACAGTGGTTATAAAGCTACCTGAGCTATCGAAGGCCTTGAGAAATCCTGCTCAATATCACTCCTTACAATCTAGATCAATATCAATATCACTCCCTACAATCTAGATCAATATCAATATCACTACCTTCAATCTAGATCAATATCGATATCACTCCTTACAATCTAGATCAATATCACTCCTTACAATCTAGATCAATATCAATATCACTCCTTACAATCTAGATCAATATCGATATCACTCCCTACAATCTAGATCAATATCAATATCACTCCTTACAATCTAGATCGATATCGATATCACTACCTACAAACTACATCAATATCGATATCACTCCCTACAATCTAGATCAATATCAATATCACTCCTTACAATCTAGATCAATATCAATATCACTCCCTACAATCTAGATCAATATCAATATCACTCCCTACAATCTAGATCAATATCGATATCACTACTTACATTCTAGATCAATATCAATATCGCTCCTTACAATCTAGATCAATATTGATATCACTACCTACCATTTGGAACAATATTGATGTCACTCCCTACAAACTAGATCAATATTTTCCCTACCATCTAGATCAATATTGATATCACTCCCTACAATCTAGATCAATATCGATATCACTCCCTACAAACTAGGCTACTAGAATTTCACTGCACAATGTGGAAAAACAAGAATAAAACCTTTTGAAATGTCAGAGAGAGAGAGAGAGAGAGAGCGAGAGAGAGAGAGAGAGAGAGAGAGAGAGAGAGAGAGAGAGAGAGAGAGAGAGAGCGAGAGAGAGAGAGAGAGAGAGAGAGAGAGAGAGAGAGAGAGAGAGAGAGAGAGAGAGAGAGAGATACAGAGAGAGAGATACAGAGAGAGAGATACAGAGAGAGAGAGATACACAGAGAGGGAGAGAAATACAGAGAGATACAGAGAGGGGGAGAGAAATACAGAGAGATACAGAGAGGGGGAGAGAAATACAGAGAGATACAGAGAGGGGGAGAGAAATACAGAGAGATACAGAGAGGGGGAAATACAGAGAATACAGAGAGATACAGAGAGGGGGAGAAATACAGAGCGATACAGAGAGGGGGGAGAGAGAGAAATACAGAGAGGGGGAGAGAGATACAGAGAGATACAGAGAGGGGGAGAGAAATACAGAGAGGGGGAGAGAGATACAGAGAGATACAGAGAGGGGGGAGAGATACATAGAGTGGGAGAGATAAACAGAGAGATACAGAGAGGGGGAGAGAGATACAGAGAGGGGAGAGATAAACAGAGAGATACAGAGAGGGGAGAGAGATACATAGAGGGGGAGAGAGATACAGAGAGATACAGAGAGGGGGAGAGAGATACAGAGAGATACAGAGAGGGGCAGAGAGAAACAGAGAGGGGCAGAGAGATACAGAATGATACAGAGAGATACAGAGAGGGGGAGAGAAATACAGAGATATAGAGAGGGGGAGAAAGATACAGAGAGATACAGAGAGATACAGAGAGGGGGAGAGATACAGAGTGATACAGAGAGGGGGAGAGAGATACAGAGAGATACAGAGAGGAGGAGAGAAATACAGAGAGATACAGAGAGGGGGAGAGAAATACAGAGAGGGGGAGAGAGATACAGAGAGGGGAGAGAGATACAGAGCGATACAGAGAGATACAGAGAGGGGGAGAGAAATACAGAGAGGGGGGGGGAGAGATACAGAGAGATACAGAGAGGGGGAGAGAAATACAGAGAGGGGGAGAGAGATACAGAGAGGGGGTGAGAGATACAGAGCGATACAGAGAGATACAGAGAGGGGGAGAGAAATACAGAGAGGTGGAGAGAGATACAGAGAGATACAGAGAGGGGGGAGATACATAGAGTGGGAGAGATAAACAGAGAGATACAGAGAGATACAGAGAGGGGGAGAGAGATACATAGAGGGGGAGAGAGATACAGAGAGATACAGAGAGAGGGAGAGAGATACAGAGAGATACAGAGAGGGGCAGAGAGAAACAGAGAGGGGGAGAGAGATACAGAATGATACAGAGAGATACAGAGAGGGGGAGAGAAATACAGAGATATAGAGAGGGGGAGAAAGATACAGAGAGATACAGAGAGATACAGAGAGGGGAGAGGGAGGGGAGAGATACAGAGTGATACAGAGAGGGGGAGAGATACAGAGAGATACAGAGAGGAGGATAGAAATACAGAGAGATACAGAGAGGGGAGAGAAATACAGAGAGGGGGAGAGAGATACATAGAGAGGGGGAGAGAGATACAGAGAGATACAGAGAGGGGGGAGAGAGGGAGAGAGATACAGAGAGGGGGAGAGAAATACAGAGATATACAGAGAGGGGGAGAGAGATACAGAGAGATACAGAGAGGGGGAGAGAAATACAGAGATATACAGAGAGGGGAGAGAGAGATACAGAGAGATACAGAGAGGGGGAGAGATACAGAGAAGGGAGAGAAATACAGAGAGATACAGAGAGGGGGAGAGAGAGGGGGAGAGAGATACAGAGCGATACAGAGAGATACAGAGAGGGGGAGAGAAATACAGAGAGGGGGAGAGAGATACAGAGAGGGGGAGAGAAATACAGAGAGATACAGAGAGGGGAGAGAGAGGGGAGAGATACAGAGCGAGAGATACAGACAGAGAGATACAGAGAGGGGGAGAGAAATACAGAGATATACAGAGACATACAGAGAGATACAGAAAGGGGGAGAGAGATACAGAGAGATACAGAGAGGGGGAGAGAGGGGAGAGATACAGAAGGATACAGAGAGATACAGAGAGATACAGAGTGATACAGAGAGGGGGAGAGAGATACAGAGAGGGGAGAGAAATACAGAGAGATACAGAGAGGGGAGAGAGGGAGAGATACAGAGCGATACAGAGAGATACAGAGAGGGGGAGAGAAATACAGAGATATACAGAGACATACAGAGAGATACAGAAAGGGGAGAGAGAGACAGAGAGATACAGAGAGGGGGAGAGAGAGAGAGAGATATACAGAGCGATAAAGAGAGATACAGAGAGGGGGAGAGAAATACAGAGAGATACGGAGAGGGGGGAGAGAAATACAGAGAGGGGGAGAGAGATACAGAGAGATACAGAGAGATACAGAGAGGGGGAGAGAAATACAGAGAGATACAGAGAGCGGGAGAGATTGATACAGAGAGATACAGAGAGGGGGAGAGAGAGATACAGAGAGATACAGAGAGGGGGAGAGAGATACAGAGAGATACAGAGAGATACAGAGAGGGAGAGAGATATACAGAGAGGGGGAGAGAAATACAGAGAGATACAGAGAGATACAGGGAGATACAGAGAGGGGGATAGAGATACAGAGAGATACAGAGAGATGCAAAGAGGGGGAGAGAGATACAGAGAGATACAGAGAAGGGAGAGAGATACAGAGATATACAGAGAGGGGGAGAGAGATACAGAGAGGGGGAGAGAGATACAGAGAGGGGATAGAGATACAGAGAGGTACAGAGAGGGGGAGAGAGATACAGAGAGGGGAAGAGAGATACAGAGAGGGGGAGAGAGATACAGATAGATACAGAGAGTGGGAGAGAGAAACAGAGATACAGAGAGGGGAGAGAGATACAGAGAGATACAGAGAGGGGGAGAGAGATACAGAGAGGGGGATAGAGATACAGAGAGGGGAGAGAGATACAGAGAGATACAGAGAGGGGGAGAGAGATGCAGATTGATACAGAGAGGAGAGAGAAATACAGAGAGATACAGAGAGGGGAGAGAGATACAGAGAGGGGAGAGAGAGAGATACAGAGAGATACAGAGAGGGGGAGAGAAATACAGAGAGATACAGAGAGGGGGAGAGAGATACAGAGTGATACAGAGAGGGAGAGAGATACAGAGAGGGGAGAGAGATGAGATACAGAGAGGGGGAGAGAGATACAGAGTGATACAGAGAGGGGAGAGAGATACAGAGAGGGGGAGAGAGATACAGAGTGATACAGAGAGGGGGAGAGAGATACAGAGAGGGGGAGAGAGATGCAGATAGGGGAGAGAGATACAGAGAGGGGGCGAGAGATACAGAGTGATACAGATAGGGGAGAGAGATGCAGAGAGGGGAGAGAGATACAGAGAGGGGGAGAGAAATACAGAGAGGGGGAGAGAGATACAGAGGGATACAGAGAGGGGGGAGAGAGATACAGAGAGCGGAAAAGGGGAGAGAGATACAGAGAGGGGGAGAGAGATACAGAGTGATACAGAGAGGGGGAGAGAGATACAGAGAGGGGGAGAGAGAGATGCAGATAGGGAGAGAGATACAGAGAGGGGGGAGAGAGATACGAGAGATACAGAGTGATACAGATAGGGGAGAGAGATGCAGAGAGGGGGAGAGAGATACAGAGAGGGGGAGAGAAATACAGAGAGGGGGAGAGAGATACAGAGGATACAGAGAGGGGGAGAGATACAGAGAGCGGGAGAGAGATACAGAGAGGGGGAGAGAGATACAGAGAGATACAGAGAGATAATGAGAGATACAGATAGATAGAGATAGATACAGAGAGGGGGAGAGAGATACAGAGAGGGGAGAGAGTATACAGAGAGGGGGAGAGATATACAGAGAGATACAGAGAGATAATGTGAGATACAGATAGATACAGAGAGATACAGAGAGGGGGAGAGATACAGAGAGGGGAGAGAGATACAGAGAGATAATGAGAGATACAGATAGATACAGAGAGATACAGAGAGGGGGAGAGATATACAGAGAGGGGGAGAGATATACAGAGAGGGGGAGAGATATACAGAGATATACAGAGAGATACTGAGAGATACTGAGAGATACAGAGAGATACTGAGAGATGCAGAGAGATACTGAGAGATACAGAGAGATACAGCGAGTTACAGAGAGATACAGAGAGGGGGAGAGAGATACAGAGAGATACAGAGAGGGGGAGTGAGAGACAGAGAGATACAGAGAGGGGGAGAGATATACAGAGAGATACAGAGAGATACTGAGAGATACAGAGAGATACAGAGAGGGGGAGAGATATACAGAGAGGGGGAGAGATATACAGAGAGATACAGAGAGATACTGAGAGATACAGAGAGGGGGAAAGAGATACAGATAGATACAGAGAGGGGGAGAGAAATACAGAGAGGGAGAGAGATATACAGAGAGATACTGAGAGATACAGAGAGGGGGAGAGAGATACAGAGAGATACAGAGAGGGGGAGAGAAATACAGAGAGGGAGAGAGATATACAGAGAGATACAGAGAGATACTGAGAGATACAGAGAGATACAGAGAGATACTGAGAGGGGGAGTGAGAGACAGAGAGATACAGAGAGGGGGAGAGAGATACAGAGATATACAGAGAGGGGGAGAGAGATACAGAGAGATACAGAGAGGGGGAGAGAAATACAGAGAGGGAGAGAGATATACAGAGAGATACAGAGAGATACAGAGAGATACTGAGAGATACAGAGAGATACAGAGAGGTACAGAGAGATACAGAGAAGGGGAGAGGTACAGAGAGGGAGAGAGATACAGAGAGATACTGAGAGATACAGAGAGATACAGAGAGAAACAGAGAGAAACATAAAGATTCAAAGAGGGGGAGAGAGATACAGAGAGATACAGAGAGGGGGAGAGATACAGAGAGATACAGAGATATACAGAGTGGAGGAGAGAGATACAGAGAGATACAGAGATATACAGAGAAATACAGAGAGATACAGAGAGGGGGAGAGAGGGGGAGAGAGATACAGAGATACAAAGAGGGGAGAGATATACAGAGAGATACAGAGATACAGAGAGGGGGAGAGAGGGGGAGAGGGATACAGAGTGATACAGAGAGGGGGAGAGAGATACAAAGAGGGGAGAGATATACAGAGAGATACAGAGAGGGGGAGAGATATACAGAGAGATACAGAGAGATACAGAGAGATACAGAGACATGGAGGGGAGGGAGTACTGGTTAATTGATGATGGAAATAGATTTTGAACTATAGCTGTTAGCTCAGTGTTGCCATTCAAACACACAGAGCAGAGGGGTGAAAAGAGAGGACATGTATGCCGTTAATGCGCTGATAAACTGGAAAATGTCTTCACTGCCATTTTCAACCTCTCCCTGTCTGAGTCTGTAATAATACCAACATGTTTCAAGCAGACCACCATAGTCACTGTGCCCATGAACACTAAGGTAACCTGCCTAAATGACTACTACCTGTAGCACTTACGTCTGTTGCCATGAAATGCTTTGAAAGGCTGGCTCACATCAACATCATTATCCCAGAAACCTTAGACCCACTCTAATTTGAGTGCCGCACCAACAGATCCACAGGTGATGCATTCTCTATTGCACTCCACACTGCCCTTTCCCACCTGGACAAAAGGAGAACCTATGTGAGAATGCTATTCATTGACTACAGCTCAACGTTCAACACCATAGTGCCCTTAAAGCTCATCTATAAGCTAAGGACCCTGGGAATAAACATCTCCCTCTGCAACAGGATCCTGGACTTCCTGATGGGTCGCCCCCAGGTGGTAAGGGTAGGTAACAACACGTGCTCAGGGGTACGTGCTCAGTCCCCTCCTGCACTCCTTGTTCACTGACTGCATGGCCATGACTCCAACACCATCATCAAGTTTGCAGACGACACAACAGTGTTAGGCCTGATCACCGACAATGATGAGACAGCCTATGGGGAGGAAGTCAGAGACCTGCCCTTGTGGTGAAAGCACAACAACCTTTTCCTCAAAGTGAACAAGACAAAGGAGATATTTGTGGACTACAGGAAAAAGAGTGCAGAGTACGCCCCCATTCTCATCGACGGGGCTGTAGTAGAGCAGGTTGAGAGCTTAAAGTTCCTTGGTGTCCACATCAACAACAAACTAACATGGTTCAAACACACCAAGACAGTCGCGAAGAGGGCTCGACAAAACTTATTTCCTCTCAGGAGACTGAAAAGATTTGGCATGGGTCCTCAGATCCTCAAAAGATTTTACAGCTGCACCATCAAGAGCATCCTGACTGGTTGCATCACAGCCTGGTATGGCATCTGCTCGACGTCCGACAGCAAGGCGCTACAGAGGGTAGTGCGAAGGGCCCAGTACATCACTGGGGCCAAGCTTCCTGCCATCCAGTACCCCTATACCAGGCGGTGTCCCTAAAATTAATCAAAGACTCCAGCCACCCAATACATGGACTGTACTCTCCGCTACAGGAAGTCAAGTGGCACCGGAGCGCCAAGTCCAGGTCCAAGACAGCTTAGAACGACCAAGGCATAAGACTCCTGAATATCTAATCAAATGGCTACCAAGACTATTTCCCCCCTGTCCGCGATGCTGCTACTCTCTGTTATTATCTATGCACTTTAATAACCCTACCTGCATGAACATCATTATCTCAATTACCTCGACATCGATGCCCCAGGATATTGACACATTTGCTCTGTACCGGTAAAACCTGTATATAGCCTCCACATTGGCTCTGTACCATTACCCCCTGTATATATCCTCCACATTGGATCTGTACCAGTACCCCCTGTATATAGCCTCCACATTAACTCTGTACCGGTACCCCATATATATAGCCTCCACATTGACTCTGTACCGTAACACCCTGTATATAGCCTCCACATTGACTCTGTACCGGTACCCCCTGTATATAGCCTCCACATTGACTCTGTACCGGTACCCCATATATATAGCCTCCACATTGACTCTGTACCGTAACACCCTGTATATAGCCTCCACATTGACTCAAATCAAATCAAATTAAATTTTATTTGTCACATACACATGGTTAGCAGATGTTAATGCGAGGGTAGCGAAATGCTTGTGCTTCTAGTTCCAACAATGCAGTAATAACCAACAAGTAATCTAACTAACAATTCCAAAAACTACTACCTTATAGACACAAGTGTAAGGGGATAAAGAATATGTACATAAAGATATATGAATGAGTGATGGTACAGAGCGGCATAGGCAAGATACAGTAGATGGTATTGAGTACAGTATATACATATGAGATGAGTATGTAAACAAAGTGGCATAGTTAAAGTGGCTAGTGATACATGTATTACATAAAGATGCAGTAGATGATATAGAGTACAGTATATACGTATGCATATGAGATGAATAATGTAGGGTAAGTAACATTATATAAGGTAGTATTGTTTAAAGTGGCTAGTGATATATTTACATCATTTCCCATCAATTCCCATTATTAAAGTGGCTGGAGTTGAGTCAGTGTGTTGGCAGCAGACACTCAATGTTAGTGGTGGCTGTTTAACAGTCTGATGGCCTTGAGATAGAAGCTGTTTTTCAGTCTCTCGGTCCCAGCTTTGATGCACCTGTACTGACCTCGCCTTCTGGATGATAGCGGGGTGAACAGGCAGTGGCTCGGGTGGTTGTTGTCCTTGATGATCTTTATGGCCTTCCTGTGACATCGGGTGGTGTAGGTGTCCTGGAGGGCAGGTAGTTTGCCCCCGGTGATGCGTTGTGCAGACCTCACTTCCCTCTGGAGAGCCTTATGGATGTGGGCGGAGCAGTTGCCCTACCATGCGGTGATACAGCACGACAGGATGCTCTCGATTGTGCATCTGTAGAAGTTTGTGAGTGCTTTTGGTGACAAGCCGAATTTCTTCAGCCTCCTGAGGCCGTCTCGTCGTTGTTGGTAATCAAGCCTACCACTGTTGTGTCGTCCGCAAACTGGATGATTGAGTTGGAGGCGTGCATGGCCACGCAGTCGTGGGTGAACAGGGAGTACAGGAGAGGGCTCAGAACACACCCTTTTGGGGCCCAGCGGGGTGGAGATGTTGTTGCCAACCCTCACCACCTGGGGGCGGCCCGTCAGGAAGTCCAGTACCCAGTTGCACAGGGCGGGGTCGTGACCCAGGGTCTCGAGCTTGATGACGAGCTTGGAGGGTACTATGGTGTTGAATGCCGAGCTGTAGTCGATGAACAGCATTCTCACATAGGTATTCCTCTTGTCCAGATGGGTTAGGGGTAGTGTGCAGTGTGGTTGAGATTGCATCGTCTGTGGACCTATTTGGGCGGTAAGCAAATTGGAGTGGGTCTAGGGTGTCAGGTAGGGTGGAGGTGATATGGTCCTTGACTAGTCTCTCAAAGCACTTCATGATGACGGAAGTGAGTGCTACGGGGCGGTAGTCGTTTAGCTCAGTTACCTTAGCTTTCTTGGGAACAGGAACAATGGTGGCCCTCTTGAAGCATGTGGGAACAGCAGACTGGTATAGGGATTGATTGAATATGTCCGTAAACACACCGGCCAGCTGGTCTGCGCATGCTCTGAGGGGAGCGGCTGGGGATGCCGTCTGTGCCTGCAGCCTTGCGAGGGTTAACACGTTTAAATGTCTTACTCACCTCGGCTGCAGTGAAGGAGAGTCCGCATGTTTTCGTTGCAGGCCATGTCAGTGGCACTGTATTGTCCTCGAAGCGGGCAAAAAAGTTATTCTGCCTGGGAGCAAGACATCCTGGTCCGTGACTGGACTGGTTTTCGTTTTGTTATCCGTGATTGACTGTAGACCCTGCCACATGCCTCTTGTGTCTGAGCCGTTGAATTGAGATTCTACTTTGTCTCTATACTGACGCTTAGCTTGTTTGATTGCCTTGCGGAGGGAATAGCTACACTGTTTGTATTTGGTCATGTTTCGGTCATGTCCCTACAACCTGATTTTGGACGGAATTATCTGAAATTACCTGGAATTCTTCCTATACCCAAGGATTATTAATCCCAAACCATACAACAAATGCTCTGGGAAACAAACAGAAACCTGAAAACACCATCCAACTTGAAACTGAGTGAGTAATACTTAGTCTGAAGTCAAGAAGAAAACTACATTACAGTGATATGTTTTACTTTATAAGGACTGAACACTGCCAAGCTTTGCTAGGACAAAGAGATACAACTTCAATGAGCACTGACGTGTGAAGGGAGAGGTGTCGAAGCCTTTGAGCCCAACAACTGGCAGGCTACCCCACCCAGGCTACCCCACCCAGGCTACCCCACCCAGACTACCCCACCCAGATCCAGAGGTCTTGAAGCACCCTCCCGCTGATCCAAGCTACCCCACCCAGGCTACCCCACCCAGGCTACCCCACCCAGATCTAGAGGCCTTGAAGCCCCCTCCTGCTGATCCAGGCTACCCCACCCAGGCTACCCCACCCAGGCTACCCCACCCAGATCCAGAGGCCTTGAAGCCCCCTCCTGCTGATCCAAGCTACCCCACCCAGGCTACCCCACCCAGATCCAGAGGCCTTGAAGCTCCCTCCTGCTGATCCAGGCTATCCCCACCCAGATCCAGAGGCCTTGAAGCCCCCTCCTGCTGATCCAGGCTACCCCACCCAGATCCAGAGGCCTTGAAGCCCCCTCTCGCTGATCCAGGCTACCCCACCCAGGCTACCCCACCCAGGCTACCCCACCCAGGCTACCCCACCCAGATACAGGGGCCTTGAAGCCCCCTCCCGCTGATCCAGGCTACCCCACCCAGGCTACCCCACCCAGGCTACCCCACCCAGGCTACCCCACCCAGGCTACCCCACCCAGATCCAGAGGCCTTGAAGCCCCCTCCCGCTGATCCAGGCTACCCCACCCAGATCCAGAGGCCTTGAAGCCCCTCCCGCTGATCCAGACTACCCCACCCAGATCCAGAGGCCTTGAAGCCCCCTCCCGCTGATCCAGGCTACCCCACCCAGATCCAGAGTTCTGAAGCCCCCTCCTGCTGATACAGGCTACCACACCCAGGCTACCACACCCAGGCTACCCCACCCAGGCTACCCCACCCAAGCTACCCCACCCAGATCCAGAGGCCTTGAAGCCCCCTCCCGCTGATCCAGGCTACCCCACCCAGGCTACCCCACCCAAGCTACCCCACCCAGGCTACCCCACCCAGGCTACCCCACCCAGATCCAGAGGCCTTGAAGCCCCTCCCGCTGATCCAGGCTACCCCACCCAGATCCAGAGGCCTTGAAGCCCCCTCCCGCTGATCCAGGCTACCCCACCCAGATCCAGAGGCCTTGAAGCACCCTCCCGCTGATCCAGGCTACCCCACCCAGATCCAGAGGCCTTGAAGCCCCTCCCGCTGATCCAGGCTACCCCACCCAGATCCAGAGGCCTTGAAGCCCCCTCCTGCTGATCCAGGCTACCCCACCCAGGCTACCCCACCCAGGCTACCCCACCCAGATCCAGAGGCCTTGAAGCCCCCTCCAGCTGATCCAGGCTACCCCACCCAGGCTACCCCACCCAGATCCAGAGGCCTTGAAGCCCCCTCCAGCTGATCCAGGCTACCCCACCCAGGCTACCTCACCCAGGCTACCCCACCCAGGCTACCCCACCCAGATCCAGAGGCCTTGAAGCCCCACCCAGATCCAGAGGCCTTGAAGCCCCACCCAGATCCAGAGGCCTTGAAGCCCCCTCCTGCTGATCCAGGCTACCCCACCCAGGCTACCCCACCCAAGCTACCCCACCCAGATCCAGAGGCCTTGAAGCCCCCTCCCGCTGATCCAGGCTACCCCACCCAGGCTACCCCACCCAAGCTACCCCACCCAGGCTACCCCACCCAGGCTACCCCACCCAGATCCAGAGGCCTTGAAGCCCCCTCCCGCTGATCCAGGCTACCCCACCCAGATCCAGAGGCCTTGAAGCCCCCTCCCGCTGATCCAGGCTACCCCACCCAGATCCAGAGGCCTTGAAGCCCCCTCCCCCGCTGATCCAGGCTACCCCACCCAGGCTACCCCACCCAGATCCAGAGGCCTTGAAGCACCCTCCCGCTGATCCAGGCTACCCCACCCAGGCTACCCCACCCAGGCTACCCCACCCAGGCTACCCCACCCAGATCCAGAGGCCTTGAAGCCCCCTCCTGCTGATCCAGGCTACCCCACCCAGGCTACCCCACCCAGGCTACCCCACCCAGGCTACCCCACCCAGATCCAGAGGCCTTGAAGCCCCCTCCCGCTGATCCAGGCTACCCCACCCAGATCCAGAGGTCTTGAAGCCCCCTCCCGCTGATCCAGGCTACCCCACCCAGATCCAGAGGCCTTGAAGCTCCCTCCTGCTGATCCAGGCTACCCCACCCAGGCTACCCCACCCAGGCTACCCCACCCAGGCTACCCCACCCAGATCCAGAGGCCTTGAAGCCCCCTCCCGCTGATCCAGGCTACCCCACCCAGATCCAGAGGCCTTGAAGCCCCCTCCCGCTGATCCAGGCTACCCCACCCAGATCCAGAGGCCTTGAAGCCCCCTCCCGCTGATCCAGGCTACCCCACCCAGATCTAGAGGCCTTGAAGCCCCCTCCCGCTGATCCAGGCTACCCCACCCAGATCCAGAGGCCTTGAAGCCCTCTCCTGCTGATCCAGGCTACCCCACCCAGGCTACCCCACCCAGGCTACCCCACCCAGATCCAGAGGCCTTGAAGCCCCCTCCAGCTGATCCAGGCTACCCCACCCAGGCTACCCCACCCAGGCTACCCCACCCAGATCCAGAGGCCTTGAAGCCCCACCCAGATCCAGAGGCCTTGAAGCCCCACCCAGATCCAGAGGCCTTGAAGCCCCCTCCTGCTGATCCAGGCTACCCCACCCAGGCTACCCAACCCAGGCTACCCCACCCAGATCCAGAGGCCTTGAAGCCCCTCCCGCTGATCCAGGCTACCCCACCCAGGCTACCCCACCCAAGCTACCCCACCCAGGCTACCCCACCCAGGCTACCCCACCCAGATCCAGAGGCCTTGAAGCCCCCTCCCGCTGATCCAGGCTACCCCACCCAGATCCAGAGGCCTTGAAGCCCCCTCCCGCTGATCCAGGCTACCCCACCCAGATCCAGAGGCCTTGAAGCCCCTCCCGCTGATCCAGGCTACCCCACCCAGATCCAGAGGCCTTGAAGCCCCCTCCCGCTGATCCAGGCTACCCCACCCAGGCTACCCCACCCAAATCCAGAGGCCTTGAAGCCCCCTCCCACTGATCCAGGCTACCCCACCCAGGCTACCCCACCCAGGCTACCCCACCCAGATCCAGAGGCCTTGAAGCCCCTCCTGCTGATCCAGGCTACCCCACCCAGGCTACCCCACCCAGGCTACCCCACCCAGGCTACCCCACCCAGATCCAGAGGCCTTGAAGCCCCCTCCCGCTGATTCAGGCTACCCCACCCAGATCCAGAGGCCTTGAAGCCCCCTCCCGCTGATCCAGGCTACCCCACCCAGATCCAGAGGCCTTGAAGCTCCCTCCTGCTGATCCAGGCTACCCCACCCAGATCCAGAGGCCTTGAAGCCCCCTCCCACTGATCCAGGCTACCCCACCCAGGCTACCCCACCCAGATCCAGAGGCCTTGAAGCCCCTCCTGCTGATCCAGGCTACCCCACCCAGGCTACCCCACCCAGGCTACCCCACCCAGATCTAGAGGCCTTGAAGCCCCTCCTGCTGATCCAGGCTACCCCACCCAGGCTACCCCACCCAGATCCAGAGGCCTTGAAGCCCCCTCCCGCTGATCCAGGCTACCCCACCCAGGCTACCCCACCCAGATCCAGAGGCCTTGAAGCCCCCTCCCGCTGATCCAGGCTACCCCACCCAGGCTACCCCACCCAGGCTACCCCACCCAGATCCAGAGGCCTTGAAGCCCCCTCCTGCTGATCCAGGCTACCCCACCCAGGCTACCCCACCCAGGCTAACCCACCCAGGCTACCCCACCCAAGCTACCCCACCCAGATCCAGAGGCCTTGAAGCCCCTTCCCGCTGATCCAGGCTACCCCACCCAGATCCAGAGGCCTTGAAGCCCCCTCCCGCTGATCCAGGCTACCCCACCCAGATCCAGAGGCCTTGAAGCTCCCTCCTGCTGATCCAGGCTACCCCACCCAGATCCAGAGGCCTTGAAGCCCCCTCCCACTGATCCAGGCTACCCCACCCAGGCTACCCCACCCAGATCCAGAGGCCTTGAAGCACCCTCCTGCTGATCCAGGCTACCCCACCCAGGCTACCCCACCCAGGCTACCCCACCCAGGCTACCCCACCCAGATCTTGAGGCCTTGAAGCCCCCTCCTGCTGATCCAGGCTACCCCACCCAGGCTACCCCACCCAGGCTACCCCACCCAGATCCAGAGGCCTTGAAGCCCCCTCCTGCTGATCCAGGCTACCCCACCCAGGCTACCCCACCCAGGCTACCCCACCCAGGCTACCCCACCCAGATCCAGAGGCCTTGAAGCCCCCTCCCGCTGATTCAGGCTACCCCACCCAGATCCAGAGGCCTTGAAGCCCCTCCCGCTGATCCAGGCTACCCCACCCAGATCCAGAGGCCTTGAAGCTCCCTCCTGCTGATCCAGGCTACCCCACCCAGATCCAGAGGCCTTGAAGCCCCCTCCCACTGATCCAGGCTACCCCACCCAGGCTACCCCACCCAGATCCAGAGGCCTTGAAGCCCCCTCCTGCTGATCCAGGCTACCCCACCCAGGCTACCCCACCCAGGCTACCCCACCCAGATCTAGAGGCCTTGAAGCCCCCTCCTGCTGATCCAGGCTACCCCACCCAGGCTACCCCACCCAGATCCAGAGGCCTTGAAGCCCCCTCCCGCTGATCCAGGCTACCCCACCCAGGCTACCCCACCCAGATCCAGAGGCCTTGAAGCCCCTCCCGCTGATCCAGGCTACCCCACCCAGGCTACCCCACCCAGGCTACCCCACCCAGAGGCCTTGAGATCCAGAGGCCTTGAAGCCCCCTCCTGCTGATCCAGCTACCCCACCCAGGCTACCCCACCCAGGCTAACCCACCCAGGCTACCCCACCCAAGCTACCCCACCCAGATCCAGAGGCCTTGAAGCCCCTTCCCGCTGATCCAGGCTACCCCACCCAGATCCAGAGGCCTTGAAGCCCCCTCCCGCTGATCCAGGCTACCCCACCCAGATCCAGAGGCCTTGAAGCTCCCTCCTGCTGATCCAGGCTACCCCACCCAGATCCAGAGGCCTTGAAGCCCCCTCCCACTGATCCAGGCTACCCCACCCAGGCTACCCCACCCAGATCCAGAGGCCTTGAAGCACCCTCCTGCTGATCCAGGCTACCCCACCCAGGCTACCCCACCCAGGCTACCCCACCCAGGCTACCCCACCCAGATCTTGAGGCCTTGAAGCCCCCTCCTGCTGATCCAGGCTACCCCACCCAGGCTACCCCACCCAGGCTACCCCACCCAGATCTAGAGGCCTTGAAGCCCCCTCCTGCTGATCCAGGCTACCCCACCCAGGCTACCCAACCCAGGCTACCCCACCCAGGCTACCCCACCCAGATCCAGAGGCCTTGAAGCCCCTTCCTGCTGTTCAGAGACTGACATGTTCTACAAGAAAAGCCTGCTGTACTGCTCCTTGGATTCCACCTGGCGATCTGTTCACTGGCTGCCCTGGTTGTCTCACCCTGTCTGGTAAATGTACCACCCCCTTTCTCCCCTGCTACCACTTGTCTCCAGCACACAGGCACTGTTGGGGCGAGTGACTCTGAACAAGTCGTTATATATATATTTTCAAATGTTGTGCATTTTGCTATTTGCCTCATGACTTCTGCGTGCTTTGTTGACTACAAACATTATTTTCCCAACCGTGGAACAGACTCTGTTTGTTCCCACCCTCGGGACTCTGACTCTCTATTGGTTCCACAGACTTTTGGCTTCCCATCCTATTCTAATCACCTCTCACCGGCTTTGTATTCATGTTATCTGATGAAATTGCTGTACAATATGATCTTGTTGCCATCTAATGACATTCAGATGTCATAAATCAGCACTGCAGAGCTCTCCCTGTCCTCTGCCATACCTTGATTGTATTACTGTTGATGATATATGGAAATGTGAATGTACACCCTGGCCCATATACTGTTGCTAGCCCCAATTCTGACTTGTGCTCTGATATCTGCTTCAATGACTTCTGCTCTCGTAAAAACCTGTGTGTTCTGCACATTAACACTAGAAGCTTATTACCTAAAATGGATGAAATTGTGGGTTCACAGCTCCAATCCAGATGTGTTGTCATTACTGAGACGTGGATAAGGAAGAGTGTTTTCAATACTGATGTTAACCTTTCTTTTCGGCAAGACAGAACTTCCAAAGGTGGGGGATTGGCAATCTTCACCTTCAGTGCTCGGTTTTCTCCACCAAGTCTGTCCCCAAACAATTTGATTTGCTGTTTTTTAGTACTAAACTTTAAAATAGCTCTTTGTTGACTGTTGCTGGGTGTTATCGTCCTCCATCAGCACCAGCCTGTACCCTGCCTGCACAAGCTCTCTCCTGCCCTAAGCTCTCTCTGAATTTTTCCTGCTAAGTGACCTAAACTGGGACATGCTTAAACCACCTGACCAAGTCCGAATACAATGGGACTCCCTAAATCTTTTTCAGATTATTACCAATCCCACAAGAAATGACTCCAAACACGCAGAAAAGGCTACTCTTCTTGAAGTTATCCTCACAAATAATCCTGATAGGTATCAGTCTGGTGTTCTCTGTAATGACCTTAGTGATCACTGTTTTACAGCCTGTGTTCGTAATGGCTGCTCAGTGAAACGACCGGTCCTGATTTGTCATAAACGCTTGCTAAAAAACTTTAATGAGAAAAAAAAGAACTTGAAAACTTTAATGAGAAAGCCTTCCTTCATGACCTGGCCTCTGTAGAATGGTATAGAATCAGCTTGATCCCCTCTGTCGAAAACACATGGAACTTTAATAAATATATTTTCAGCGGTATTGTTAACCAACACACCCCATAAAGAAAATGAGAATGAAAAACAGGTTCAGCCCCTGGTTCGACCGTGATGTCCACCTCAAGAACTACCCTTGGAGAAAGGCTGGGCACACGCATACTCAGGTTGACTGGCTCTCGTTCAGGAAACGAGAAATAAGTGCACTCAGGCTATCCGGAAGCCACAGTTCTCTGTGGGTCTAACCCCAAGAAGTTCTGGAAAATGGTTAAAGACCTGGAGAATAAATCCTCCTCTTCACAGCTGCGTATGTCCCTTAAAGTTGATGGTGTGGTTGTTACTGACAAGAAGCACATGGCTGAGCTCTTTAATCGCCACTTCATTAAGTCAGGATTCCTATTTGACTCAGCCATGTCGCATTGCCTGTCCTACATTTCCTCATCTCCCACCCATTCTAATGTGACCATCCCCGAGGCTCCTCCCTCTTGTTCCCCTGCACTGCCACCAAGTTTTTCCCTGCGGGGTGCTAAAGGAGCTCCTGAAACTTGATCCCCCAAAAAACATCTGGGTCAGATAGTTTAGACCCTTTCTTCTTTCAGGTTGCTGTCCCTGTCATCTCCAAGCCCTGTCTCTGACCTTTTTAACCTGTCTCTCCTCTCTGGGGAGGTTCCCATTGCTTGGAAGGTAGCCACGGTTCATCCTTTATTTAAAGGGGGAGATCAAACTGATCCTAACTGTTATGGGCCAATTTCTATTTTGCCCTGTTTATCAAAAGTGTTGGAAAAACTTGTCAATAATTAACCGGCTTTTTTTATGTCTATAGTTTTCTCTTGGGTAAGCAATCTTGTTTCCACTCAGGTTATGGATGTGTCACTGTCGCTTAAAGGTCCTCAATGATTTCACCAATGCCCTTGATTCTAAGAAATGTTGTGCTGCTATTTGTATTGACTTGACTTTTGAAGCTTTTGATACGGTAGACCATTCCATTCTTGTGGGCTGGCTAAGGAGTCTTGATGTCTCTGAGGGGTCTGTGGCCTGGTTTGCTAACTACCTCTCTCAAAGAGTGATGTGTATAAAGTCAGAAAATCTGCTCTCAGCCACTGCCTGTCACCAAGGGAGTACCCCAAGGCCCAATCCTATGCCCCACATTCTTCTTACCAAACCATATGACCTCTGTTTTGGAGGTGTTCAGAAAAAGGTTATTAACCTCTTCAACCTATGGGGGTGCTATGTCATTATTGGATTTTAATAAACGTGCCCGTTTTAAGCGCAATATTTTGTCACGAAAAGATGCTCGACTATGCATATAATTGCCAGCTTTGGAAAGAAAACACTCTGACGTTTTCAAAACTGCAAAGATATTATCTGTGAGTGCCCCAGAACTGATCTTACAGGCGAAACCAAGATGAAACTTCAAACAGGAAATGAGCAGGATTTTTGACGCTCTGTTTTACTATCGTCTCCTTATAAGGCTGTGAATATGCTGTGAACGAGCTTATGTGCTCTGCCATCAATACTGTTACACAATACTGTTACACAAATGCTTGTTTAGCTATGGTTCAAAAGCATATTTTGAAAATCTGAGATGACAGTGTTGTTAACAAAAGGCTAAGCTTGAGAGCAAATAGATTAATTTCATATCATTTGCGATTTTCATGAATAGTTAACGTTGTGTTATGCTAATGAGCTTGCGGATAGATTTACACAATCCTGGATACAGGTTTTTTTCGTAGCTAAACGTGACGCAGAAAACGGAGCGATTTGTCCTAAACAAATAATCTTTCAGGAAAAGCTGAACATTTGCCATCTGAGAGTCTCCTCATTGAAAACATCCGAAGTTCTTCAAAGGTAAATTATTTTATTTGAATGCTTTTCTGGTTTTTGTGAAAATGTTGCCTGCTGAATGCTAATGCTAAATGCTACGCTAAATGCTACGCTAGCTATCAATACTGTTACACAAATGCTTGTTATGCAATGGTTGAGAAGCATATTTTGAAAATCTGAGATGACAGTGTTGTTAACAAAAGGCTAAACTTGAGAGCAAATAGATTCATTTAATTTAATTTGAGATTTTCATGAATAGTTAACGTTGCGTTATGGTAATGAGCTTGAGGCTGTAGTCACGATACCGGATCCGGGATGGCTCGATGCAAGAAGTTAAGGGCAGAGAAAGCTTGTTGGACACTAAGAAAGCTTTTTCTCAATTTACATCAACAACATAGCTCAGGCAGTAGGAAGCTCTCTCATCCATTTATACGCAGATGATACAGTATTATACTCAACTGGCCCCTCCCCGGATTTTGTGTTAAATTCTCTACAACAAAGCTTTCTTAGTGTCCAACAAGCTTTATCTGCCCTTAATAACCTTGTTCTGAACACCTCCAAAACAGAGTTCATATGGTTTGGTAAGAAGAATGTCCCTCTGCCCGCCGGTGTGACTACTACCTCTGAGGGTTTAGAGATTGAAGTAGTCAACTCATACAAGTACTTGGGAGTATGGCTAGATTGTATACTGTCCTTCTCTCAGCACATATCAAAGCTGCAGTCTAAAGCTAAATCTAGACTTGGTTTCCTCTATCGTAATCACTCCTCTTTCACCCCAGCTGTCAAACCCTGATTCAGATGACCATCATACCCATGCTAGATTATGGAGACATAATTTATAGATCGGCAGGTAAGAGTGCTCTCAAGTGGCTAGATGTTCTTAACCTTTGGACTTCCGAGTGGCACAGTGGTCTAAGACACTGCATCTCAGTGCAACCGCAGGGCTCTCCAGAGGGTGGTGCGGTCTTCCCCAGCGCATCACCGGGGGCAAACTACCTGCCCTCAAGGACACCTACACCACCCGATGTCACAGGAAGGCCAAAAAGATAATCAAGGACAACAACCACCTGAGCCACTGCCTGTTCACCCCGCTATCATCCAGAAGGCGAGGTCAGTACAGGTGCATCAAAACTGAGACCGAGAGACTGAAAAACAGCGTCTATCTCAAGGCCATCAGACTTAGGGACAGTTGTAAATCATGCAGAGCCTTGTGTCACAATCACAGATTTTAGATAAACATCAAATGTTTAAATAACAAATATAAGTGTTTTGTATTGGCTGAAAGCTTCAATTCTTGTTAACTGCACTGTCTAATTTACAGTAGCTATTACTGAGAAAAAATGCCATGCTGTTGTTTGAGGAGAGCTCCTAACAACAAAACACTTTTTTTCACCACGATAGGTTTGATAAATTCACCTTTGAAAGTGAAATGTGAACTTACATTCTGAAATCTTGCTCTGATTTATCATCCAAAGGGTCCCAGAGATAACATGAAGTGTTGTTTTGTTAGATAAAATCATTTTCTTATCCTAAATATGCTATAGGACACCATATTTGGTCAGAGAGCGACCCCTTCATGGCACGCCGATGACGCGGGTGGTCTTCACTTGAACGACTAAAAATAAAATGTAAAATGTACTTCTAACCTTGTACAACAGAATGCCTTTACCTTTTGGGCAAAAATTATACGAATATTCAGATTTATGAAGTTACGAAAACTGTTTGTTTTGCAAATGTTGATCTTATAATATGGCTACTAATACTGGAAAAGCTGAATCAAAGTCCAGGTATAAAGATTTGACGATATTCTTGCATAAAAATGGAATATGAATGCAAATGTCTCCATTACGATTTGCTCAAATG
This sequence comes from Oncorhynchus gorbuscha, assembly GCF_021184085.1. Classification (NCBI taxonomy): domain Eukaryota; kingdom Metazoa; phylum Chordata; class Actinopteri; order Salmoniformes; family Salmonidae; genus Oncorhynchus; species Oncorhynchus gorbuscha. Next base: position 1,262,384 of record NC_060185.1, read on the forward strand.
TACCTTGGTGACTTCACACTAAATGTCATGTAGTTTGCACATACTTCAAGATATCCATCTGAAACATTGCACTGCTTCCATCTTGTGGACACCAACGGAACTACAACCAGATTGATGCTTCGAACTGGGACCTTTTGCATTTCAAAGATGGTGGTAGAAAAAAAAACTGTTGTTTTTTTCTTTGTGTTTTCTTCTCCCAGATCTATTGTGTTATATTCTCCTACATTCAATTCACGTTTCCACAAACTTCAAAGTGTTCCCTTTTAAATGGTACCAAGAATATGCATATCCTTGCTTCAGGGCCTGATCTACAGACAGTTAGATTTATCATTTAGGCAAAAATTGAAAAAAACTGGGCTATCGCGAAGATTTATTTTAAATTGTCATCACTTTCTGGCTTCTACTCGGTTATGTAACCCTGCACCTTAGAGGCTGCTGCCCCATATACATAGACTTGGAATCACTGGCCACTTTAGTAAGGTAACACTAGTCACTTTAATTATGTTTAAATAATGTTTACGTACTGCTTTACTCATCTCATATGTATATACTGTATTCTATTCTACTGTATTTTAATTAATGCCACTACGACATTGCTCAATCTAATATTTATATGTTTCTTAATTCAATTATTTGACCTCCAGGTTTGTGTTTATTGTTGTGAATTGTTTTTAGATACTACTGCAATTTTTACACATGGAGTAAATAACACAAAAGAAAAAAGAAAGTCTATATACAGTGTGTACAAATGGCGTGAGGAGGTCGGCAATAAATAGGCCATAGTAGCAAAGTAATTACAATTTAGCAGATTAACACTGGAGTGATAGATGAGCAGATGACGATGTTCAAGTAGAAATACTGTGGTGCAAAAGAGCAGAAAAGTAAATAAAAATAACATGGGGATGAGGTAGGTAGATTGGGTGGGCTATTTACAGATGGACTATGTACATCTGCAGTGATCGGTTAGCTGTTCAGATAGCTGCTGTTTAAAGTTAGTGAGGGAGTTATAATTCTCCAGCTTCAGCGATTTTTGCAGTTCGTTCCAGTCACTGGCAGCGAACGGTTGAAAAGCATGCATTTGGTTTTACTAGCGTTTCAGAGCAGTTGGAGGCCACGGAAGGAGTGTTGTATGGCATTGAAGTTCATTTGGAGTTAGTTAACACAGTGTCCAAAGAAGGGCCAGATGTATACAGAATGGTGTCGTTTGCGTAGAGGTGGATCAGAGACTCACCAGCAGCAAGAGCAACATCATTGATATACACAGAGAAGTCGTTCCGGGAATTGAATCCTGTGGCACCCCCATAGAGACTGCCAGAGGTCCGGACAACAAGCTCTCCGATTTGACACACTCTGTCTGCGAAGTAGTTGGTGAACCAGGCGAGGCAGTAATTTGAGAAACCAAGGCTATTGAGTCTGCCGATAAGAATACGATGATTGACAGAGTTCAGTGTTAGATAGTACTGCACTGTTGGAGCTAGGAACACAAGAACTTCGCTATACCCGCAAGAACATCTGTATGTGACCAATAAAACGGTATTGGATTTCATAGTAAGAACATGTTTCCTTAAGAAAATTAGCTAAAATCAAAGTCAGAGGAAGTAGAGTGGGGGGGCAAATGTTAGTTAATGAAAGGCATGTAAGAAATATAATATAGAGGTACTATTCAGATTTTGTGTCAAACACATTACAGGAAAGTCAAAAGTTGTTACACTGACACTTACCTGTTGTAAACTGTCAAGCGAGAGTAGTTTTGTGCCAAAATGGAAAATTTAGTAGAAAGGGATAAGACTAGCAAGACGACATGTGATTGAAATATGGGACAGGAGGCTTATGGTATAGGAGGCTTGTATTCCACTATGGGATATGAGGCTTGTATTCCACTATGGGATATGAGGCTTGTATTCCATTATGGGATAGGAGGTCTGAATTCCTCTATGGGATAGGAGGCTTGTATTCCATTATGGGATAGGAGGTCTGAATTCCTCTATGGGATAGGAGGCTTGTATTCCACTATGGGATATGAGGCTTGTATTCCATTATGGGATAGGAGGTCTGAATTCCTCTATGGGATAGGAGGCCTGAATTCCTCTATGGGATAGGAGGCCTGTATTCCATTAAGGGATAGGAGACCTGTATTCCATTATGGGATATGAGGCCTGAATTCCTCTATGGGATAGGAGGCTTGTATTCCATTATGGGATAGGAGGTCTGAATTCCTCTATGGGATATGAGGCTTGTATTCCATTATGGGATAGGAGGTCTGAATTCCTCTATGGGATAGGAGGCTTGTATTCCATTATGGGATAGGAGGTCTGAATTCCTCTATGGGATAGGAGGCTTGTATTCCATTATGGGATAGGAGGTCTGAATTCCTCTATGGGATAGGAGGTCTGAATTCCTCTATGGGATAGGGGGCCTGAATTCCAATAAGGGATAGGAGACCTGTATTCCATTATGGGATAGGAGATAGGAGACCTGTATTCCATTATGGGATAGGAGATAGGAGACCTGTATTCCATTATGGGATAGGAGACCTGTATTCCATTATGGAATAGGAGATAGGAGACCTGTATTCCATTATGGGATAGGAGACCTGTATTCCATTATGGGATAGGAGATAGGAGACCTGTATTCCATTATGGGATAGGAGACCTGTATTCCATTATGGGATAGGAGATAGGAGACCTGTATTCCATTATGGGATAGGAGATAGGAGACCTGTATTCCATTATGGGATAGGAGACCTGTATTCCACTATGAGATAGGAGACCTGTATTCCATTATGGGATAGGAGATAGGAGACCTGTATTCCATTATGAGATAGGAGACCTGTATTCCATTATGGGATAGGAGATAGGAGACCTGTATTCCATTATGAGATAGGAGACCTGTATTCCATTATGGGATAGGAGATAGGAGACCTGTATTCCATTATGGGATAGGAGATAGGAGACCTGTATTCCATTATGGGATAGGAGATAGGAGACCTGTATTCCATTATGGGATAGGAGATAGGAGACCTGTATTCCATTATGAGATAGGAGACCTGTATTCCACTATGAGATAGGAGACCTGTATTCCACTATGGGATAGGAGGCCTGTATTCCACTATGGGATAGGAGGCCTGTATTCCACTATGGGATAGGAGGCCTGTATTCGACTATGGGATAGGAGGCCTGTATTCCACTATGGGATAGGAGGTCTGTATTCCACTATGGGATAGGAGACCTGTATTCCACTATGGGATAGGAGATAGGAGACCTGTATTCCATTATGCGATAGGAAGCCTACGTTCCACTTGCTCCGGTTCCTGACACAGAGGGTTTTTAAGTCTATGTGTTTCATCCCTTCGAGAGTTCGACAGAGGAGTGGAGCAGACATGTGTAGTCAGTGGTGGATTCAGTTATAGGCGACTTGGGCAGCAGGGTTTCACAGGGCGCCCCCAGAAAAAAAAAATCGTAATGGTGACATTTGCTAGATCGGTTTTCTATCGTTCATTTGCAGTGATAGCATCTCAACATGTGGGACTATGGGTCAATTAACCTTGTCAGAATGGGCACTCTGATTCTAATTTGTGAGCTAGGCAGGCTTCTGCCTGGGAAGGTTTCCCACTCAGAAGTACGAGATGGGGAGTGGGGCGGGAGTAGATTGACCTCAGGTCTCCCCTCTGGAAGCCCGTGGTAGGGGGGGGTGGGGGTAGGTTGACCTCAGGTCTCCCCTCTGGAAGCCCGTGGTAGGGGGTTGGGGGTAGGTTGACCTCAGGTCTCTCCTCTGGAAGCCCGAGGTAGGGGGGTGGCGGTAGGTTGACCTCAGGTCTCCCCTCTGGAAGCCCGAGGTAGGGGGCGGGGGTAGGTTGACCTCAGGTCTCCCCTCTGGAAGCCCGAGGTAGGAGGTAGGTTGACCTCAGGTCTCCCCTCTGGAAGCCCGAGGTAGGGGGGCGGGGGTAGGTTGACCTCAGGTCTCCCCTCTGGAAGCCCGAGGTAGGGGGGCGGGGGTAGGTTGACCTCAGGTCTCCCCTCTGGAAGCCCGTGGTGGGGGGCGGGGGTAGGTTGACCTCAGGTCTCCCCCTGGAAGCCTGATGTAGGGGGCGGGGGTAGGTTGACCTCAGGTCTCCCCCTGGAAGCCTGATGTAGGGGGGCGGGGGTAGGTTGACCTCAGGTCTCCCCTCTGGAAGCCTGATGTAGGGGGGCGGGGGTAGGTTGACCCCAGGTCTCCCCTCTGGAAGCCTGATGTAGGGGGGCGGGGGTAGGTTGACCCCAGGTCTCCCCTCTGGAAGCCTGATGTAGGGGGGTGGGGGTAGGTTGACCTCAGGTCTCCCCCCTGGAAGGAGGAGTGGGGGAATGTATCAAATAGAGCACCTCCAACTTTGTACAGTACTAATGCAATTAGTGTGCAATTTAGTTGGTGTGTTTCTTGTTTGAATAGTGCAATAGTGTAATAATCAGGCTCTCTTCTTTATAAGTGTGTTATTCTATTTGTGTGATATAGGATTTATGTCATTTAGTCGTATTTATGTTTTTGTTTGCAATCGGGTGGTTGTGTAATAATTAGATTCTCTGTTTAATATGTATGTATACACTACACTGTGTTTCTACTTGTCTCTGGTACTTCTCATATTTATGAGTCTTCATTTTGTGTGTATTTTTTTATATTTATATAGTTTTAAATGTTATGATTATTTATTTGTTTTGTTCCAAATGTCTGAATAAAAATTACAGTTTTTTTTGTTGACCGAGGGGGGGGGGGGGGGGGTCGCCCAGGGAGCCATACAAGCTAGAACCGCCACTGTGTACAGTAATAAAGTCAAGTTTGGGACAAAGTGTTTTTTGCAACAACTTAAGTGCAAAGTGACAGTGAGCCAGAGTGCATTTTCTCGTCAAATATTTCCCCCTTTTTTTCTTTGGTCTTGAGCAAATGAATGCAGTCGCAGCCAATATCCAAATCAATCCTACTACTATTGGAAATGATTCTGCCTACCGATCCCCTACATCGGCTGTGAGACACGGTAGCCTGGCCTATACTTCGACAGTCATCTGTTTGTAATCCATTTGTTAAGTCATCCATACACATATCTCTTGACATGACATCCACACTGCTGAACAATTTACACAATGTATTCTACTAGCTAGTGTCTCAACTAAGGCTACAATAGCTTACGGAAAATTGTACGCTTCAGCGATGCTAAACGGGAAGAGGCAGGAGACCTTCACATTCAGGGCTGTGTATTTATCCAGCATGAAGTTCCCAGACACAAGCTGCTAGGTGGGATGGAATCAGGGGATGGGGGCTCAGTCCTTCTGTCTCTAGAACGGGGCTGCGCGCTATGCAGAACAGAAGCTGCTGAGCCAAGCAGACGCTCGAAGTCAACAGCCGAACCCGTTCGGTAACGGGCGGAAAGGTTTCCCGAAGTGAAGGCAAAGGTGAAGTCCTACAGAAAGCAACGGACAACGGATAAATTGACACCAGACACAACGGAGGGCGCCAAGGATGTATAATTCACATCGTCGTCTCATCGTTTAGAGAGAGACCGAGGAACAGAAAAGGACCGTTTTGGAATCAAGCTCCTCTGTGCCATTCGGTTGTTCGGGGGCGGCGGAGACTGGTTGTTTACGGCTCGATTATCTTGGACGGAGTGATAACAACGTGATATTACGAAGGAAAATCCTGCCTGTTCCGTGCATTTGGCGGTGAGTATTGAGACTTGTTTGAAATGTTTTTACGGTGCTTTGTGAGGGATGAGAGTGGGGTTTACAGCTGTGCATTATAGGAGCGAGGACTTTCACGGTAAGGCACGCGCTCCTCTGGGAGAGACAAGTTACTGAAATCGTTGCATTAAACTGCTGAAGACTTCAGGTAGCCTGTTACATCATCATCATAATAATAATAATATGAATTTCCTTAATGCTTCATCTCAATAAATATAAGTCTTACATAACAGGTTGCTTTTCTCTTCTAAATAAGATAGTAAGAATATAATATCACTGTTTTTACAGCAAAAGACAAGATGTTGCGTCATGCCGTCTATTTAGTTACAATGGTATATAATGTGTGACAGCTATTCTACTGCAGTTATTTATTGAAAGTGGATATGCTACAGACTGGCATTGTGCATTTAGCCCTCTCTCAGATCAGTTAGTTAGAGCCTTTTGTCTTCTCTCTGTTTTTGTATTTGGCCAAAACAATAATGAACACCTTTCTTTCCGATTCGCCTCAATTTATAGTTGCTGCAATAGCAATATATTTATTTTTACAGCCAAAACCCACATATTGCTGAGCAGTAGTAAGACTGGCCACAAAAGAGTTGCCTGGCTTTTGTTATTCATTGCTTGCTTCCAGCATTTACACAGAGAGAGAGGGAGAGAGAGAATGTGTGTGTGTGTGTGTGTGTGTGTGTGTGTGTGTGTGTGTGTGTGTGTGTGTGTGTGTGTGTGTGTGTGTGTGTGTGTGTGTGTGTGTGTGTGTGTGTGTGTGTGTGTGTGTGTGTGTGTGTGTGTGTGTGTGTGTGTGTGTGTGTGACCATTCACTGAAAGCTGGATTCAGTCCCTTCAGAGGATGTCTTGCTCTTAGGTCCTCCAGTCAGAGCCAGTTTAGAGTGGCCATTTCCCTACAGGGCAGGCGGATTACAATGCTCACTTTTCCCTCTGTAGTGTAGGTTGCATTGAAATACTTGGTCAATGTAGAATTGAGCCCAGAGACGCATGGTGCTGTTATTCTATTTGTGACACACCCTGGACTACACCCTAGACTACAACCATGGACTACAACCATGGACTACACCCTAGACTACAACCATGGACTACACCCTAGACTACAACCATGGTACACCCTGGACTACACCCTGGACTACACCCTGGACTACACCCTGGACTACAGCCTGGACTACATCCTGGACTACAGCCTGGACTACACCCTGGACTACACCCTGGACTACAGCCTGGACTACACCCTGGACTACAGCCTGGACTACACCCTGGACTACAGCCTGGACTACAGCCTGGACTACACCCTGGACTACAGCCTGGACTACACCCTGGACTACAACCATGGACTACACCCTGGACTACACCCTAGACTACAACCATGGACTACACCCTGGACTACACCCTAGACTACACCCTGGACTACACCCTAGACTACAACCATGGACTACACCCTGGACTACATCCTGGACTACACCCTAGACTACACCCTGGACTGTACCCTGGACTGTACCCTGGACTACAGCCTGGACTACACCCTGGACTACACCCTGGACTACAGCCTGGACTACACCCTAGACTACACCCTGGACTGCACCCTAGACTACACCCTGGACTACACCCTGGACTACACCCTGGACTACACCCTGGACTACACCCTAGACGACACCCTAGACTACACCCTAGACTACACCCTAGACTACACCCTGGACTACACCCTAGACTACACCCTGGACTACACCCTGGACTACACCCTAGACTACAACCATGGACTATACCCTGGACTACACCCTAGACTCCAACCATGGACTACACCCTGGACTACACCCTAGACTACACCCTGGACTACACCCTGGACTACACCCTGGACTACACCCTGGACTACATCCTGGACTACACCCTGGACTACATCCTGGACTACACCCTAGACTACACCCTAGACTACACCCTAGACTACACCCTGGACTACACCCTAGACTACACCCTAGACTACACCCTAGACTACACCCTGGACTACACCCTAGACTACACCCTGGACTACACCCTGGACTACACCCTAGACTACACTCTAGACTACACCCTAGACTACACCCTGGACTACACCCTGGACTACACCCTAGACTACACCCTGGACTACACCCTAGACTACACCCTAGACTACACCCTGGACTACACCCTAGACTACACCCTAGACTACACCCTGGACTACACCCTGGACTACACCCTAGACTACACCCTAGACTACACCCTGGACTATACCCTAGACTACACCCTGGACTATACCCTGGACTATACCCTGGACTACACTACCGGTCAAAAGTTTTATAACACCTACTCATTCCAGGGTTTTTCTTTATTTTGACTATTTTCTACATTGTAGAATAATAGTGAAGACATTGAAACTATGAAATATCACATGTGGAATCATGTAGTAAACAAAGAAGGTTTAAACAAATCAAAATATATGTTATTTTTGAGATTCTTCAAATAGCCACCTTTTGTCATAATGGCAGCTTTGCACACTCTTGGCATTCTCTCAACCAGCTTCATGAGGTAGTCACCTGGAATGCATTTCAATTAACAGGTGTGCCTTGTTAAAGTTCATTTGTGGAATTCCTTTCCTTCTTAATGCGTTTGAGTTGTGTTGTGACAAGGTAGGGCTGGTATTCAGAAGATATCCCTATTTGGTAAAAGACCAAGTTCACATTAGAACAGCTCAAATAAGCAAAGAGAAACGACAGGCCATCATTATTTTAAGACATGAATATCAGTCGATACGGAACATTTAAAGAACTTAGAAAGTTTCTTCAAGTGCAGTTGCAAAAACCTTCAAGCGCTATGATGAAACTGGCTCTCATGAGGACCGCCACAGGAAAGGAAGACCCAGAGATACCTCTGCTGCAGAGGATAAGTTCATTAGAGTTACCAGCCTTTGAAATTGCAGCCCAAATAAATGCTTCACAGAGTTCACGTAACTGACACATCTCAACATCAACTATTCAGAGAAAACTTTGTGAATCAGGCCTTCATGGTCGAATTGCTGCAAAGAAACCACTACTAAAGGACACCAATAAGAAAAAGAGACTTGCTTGGGCCAAGAAACATGGACAATGGACATTAGACTGGTGGAAATGTGTCCTTCGGTCTAGAGTCCAAATTGGAGATTTTTGGTTTCCGTCTGCCATGTCGATGTGAGACGCGGTGTGGGTGAACGGATGATCTCTGCATGTGTATTTCCCACCGTGAAGCATGGAGGAGGAGGTGTTACGGTGTGGGGGTGCTTTTCTGGTGACACTGTCATATTTTGATAACAAGGAGTCTAAAATGGTCAATGATTTCTGTATAGAGTTATCTACAAAGCAACAGACACTGCCGTTGAGTAAATCCCTGTGCTCTATCTCGTGTGTCAGGCACCTCTTGGCGGTTTTCCCTGATGCTCTCAGCTCCCTCCTATCATTGACCCTTCACCCCTTAATCTAAGTTGGGCTGATAAGGCTATAAGGTTTCTGTCAACTCATATCATTATAATTTTATTAATGTCCATTGTTATTTTGATGCTGCAATTAAACCTCCTTAGATTCCCAGACATTTCTCAGACGGAGAGGATTTTGAGGGGTCCGTGTTGCATTAAAACCTCCTTAGATTCCCAGACATTTCTCAGACAGAGAGGTTTTTTGAGGGGTCCGTGTTGCATTAAAACCTCCTTAGATTCCCAGACATTTCTCAGACAGAGAGGTTTTTTGAGGGGTCCGTGTTGCATTAAAACCTCCTTAGATTCCCAGACATTTCTCAGACAGAGAGGTTTTTTGAGGGGTCCGTGTTGTGCATGTGGTCTGAATACGGAATGGGTTTTATGCGCCTTTGAAAGTACCTTTGTGTTGTCACAGAACGTAAATGGTGACCTAGGGAATAGGGTTCCATTTTTCATCGTTTACATTTTATTTCACCTTTATTTACTATTTGGGACGCACCCGAGGTTATTATGAGACTATAGAGGTTGTCGCCATCAGTTCCATGTTAGGGAGTAAATCCGTCTGGCTCACAGCAGATGCTGTTTGCAAATTACTTTCCAGCATTTAAATCCACTTTCTTCTTGCCTTGTGTGTTTTAGGAAATATTATCATTAAATTATGGTCTCAAACTTACTGCAGTGTTGAAGCTCAAACATGTTTTGGGGTCCAGAGAATTACTACAGTGGTGAAACTCACATTTGAGGAAAATGTAAATATGATCTAGTATTTTTTTTTGTGTGTATATTTCCCTCCAAAGTGGAATGAGTTTAGAGGAATGTTAAGTCGTTACCTGTAGCATGGCTCAGAATATCTTGACTGGATGGTGTGAAGCTGGGGGTGCCCAACAGGTCGATCACCAGATACCAGTAGCTTACAGCCCACCTATGAGTAGCTCGCCAAACTATTCTGAAAATACATGCAAACTGTCATATAAACAAATCTCACAAGTATCAGACACCACAAGATCCCAGCTGCTATCTTATCAAAGCAACATTGATATTATCCCACCCCTGGTTATACGCTATTGGTTTAAAAAGCCAAACCTGACACAATATCTGCCAATTAGTTTCCAGCAATATTGCCCCTGTCTGTCTGTGTGGTGCGCGTGTTTGTCTAACACTCCGTGAGTAGCCAATTGATGTTATAACCGTCTTGAGCGTTGGCAGAAATATTTTCCCCAAAACCTTTTCAATTAAATGTTAACTGTATGATTTAAAATATATAAATTGTATCTATTATATGTTTTTGGTAAACTTTGCCATGAAACGAGCAGCAGCAATACAGGACCATAGCTATACCAGCACGTTATATGGCACGTTCCTCACTCACTAAATGCACAATTAAAGGGCCAGATGCACAATTAAAGGGAAATTACACTCAAACATCAAAATGTGTAATTATTGATATCAACTCAAAACATCCCATTTAGTTGTTTCTCTAAGAACACTTGTAAACATCCCATTTAGTTGTTTCTCTAAGAACACTTGTAAACATCCCATTTAGTTGTTTCTCTAAGGACACTTGTAAACATCCCATTTAGTTGTTTCTCTAAGGACACTTGTAAACATCCCATTTAGTTGTTTCTCTAAGGACACTTGTAAATATCCCATTTAGTTGTTTCTCTAAGAACACTTGTAATTTAGAGAGTGAAAAACTAAGAGTCTAAAAGCAGGAAAAATAAAACAGAGAAACAGAATTTGGAAGAAAAAAAATCTGATTTTATAAAGCCCCCATTAAAGTTGTTTATGAACCAGTATATTACCAAGTAAATTGACTGACAATACTACCAGGGAAGAGTTGACAACCTAGTGCCCTACTTGCTCTCTAAGGACCAGGGAAGAGTTGACAACATAGTGCCCTACTTCCTCTCTAAGGACCAGGGAAGAGTTGACAACATAGTGCCCTACTTCCTCTCTAAGGACCAGGGAAGAGTTGACAACATAGTGCCCTACTTCCTCTCTAAGGACCAGGGAAGAGTTGACAACATAGTGCCCTACTTCCTCTCTAAGGACCAGGGAAGAGTTGACAACATGGTGCCCTACTTCCTCTCTAAGGACCAGGGAAGAGTTGACAACATAGTGCCCTACTTCCTCTCTAAGGACCAGGGAAGAGTTGACAACATGGTGCCCTACTTCCTCTCTAAGGACCAAGGAAGAGTTGCAGGGGAGAGGAGAAGAATGGACCTATTTGAAAGCTAGAAAGAAATGAGTAGCTCTCGTGCTAAAAAAGGTTGGAGACCTTTTTTAGTGTGCATGTGTGCATGTTAAGCATGCACACATAGTCTAGTGTATATACTAATACAACCCACACATAGCCCAGTGTATATACTAATACAACCCACACATAGCCTAGTGTATATACTAATACAACCCACACATAGCCTAGTGTATATACTAATACAACCCACACATAGCCTAGTGTATACACTAATACAACCCACACATAGCCCAGTGTATATACTAATACAACCCACACATAACCCAGTGTATATACTAATACAACATACTCACAAAAATCTTGTTTCTTTCAACGTTTTTGCACAAATGTGTTTGCATCCCTGTTAGTGAGCATTGCTTCTTTCCAAGATAATACATCCACCTGACAGGTGTGGCACATCAAGAAGATGATTAAAAAGCACCATCATTACACAGGTGCACCTTGTGCATGGGACAATAAAAGGCCACTCTAAAATGTGCAGTTTTGCCACACGACACAATGCCACAGATGCTTCAAGTATTGAGGAGCGTGCAATTGGCATGCTGACCGCAGGAATGTTCACCACAGCTGTTTCCAGTCGTTTTAGAGAATGTCGTTTTAGAGAATTTGTCAGTAAGCCTCACAACCGCAGACCACATGTATCCACGCCAGCACAGGACCATTTCCGTCATTTCCGAGCCCAGCCACCTGGACAACTGATGAAACTGAGCTTTCTGTCTTTAATAACGCTTTTTTTGTGGGTTTAAACTCATCCTGATTGGCCCTGGCTCCCCAGTGGCCCCTGCTCCCCAGTGGCCCCTGCTCCCCAGTGGCCCCTGCTCCCCAGTGGCCCCTGCTCCCCAGTGGCCCCTGGCTCCCCAGTGGCCCCTGCTCCCCAGTGGCCCCTGCTCCCCAGTGGCCCCTGCTCCCCAGTGGCCCCTGCTCCCCAGTGGCCCCTGCTCCCCAGTGGCCCTGGCTCCCCAGTGGCCCCTGCTCCCCAGTGGCCCCTGCTCCCCAGTGGCCCCTGCTCCCCAGTGGCCCCTGCTCCCCAGTGGCCCTGGCTCCCCAGTGGCCCCTGCTCCCCAGTGGCCCCTGCTCCCCAGTGGCCCCTGCTCCCCAGTGGCCCTGGCTCCCCAGTGGCCCCTGCTCCCCAGTGGCCCCTGCTCCCCAGTGGCCCTGGCTCCCCAGTGGCCCTGGCTCCCCAGTGGTCCCTGCTCCCCAGTGGCCCTGGCTCCCCAGTGGCCCCTGCTCCCCAGTGGCCCCTGCTCCCCAGTGGCCCCTGCTCCCCAGTGGCCCTGGCTCCCCAGTGGCCCCTGCTCCCCAGTGGCCCTGGCTCCCCAGTGGCCCCTGCTCCCCAGTGGCCCTGGCTCCCCAGTGGCCCCTGCTCCCCAGTGGCCCCTGCTCCCCAGTGGCCCTGGCTCCCCAGTGGCCCTGGCTCCCCAGTGGCCCCTGCTCCCCAGTGGCCCCTGCTCCCCAGTGGCCCCTGCTCCCCAGTGGCCCTGGCTCCCCAGTGGCCCCTGCTCCCCAGTGGCCCCTGCTCCCCAGTGGCCCTGGCTCCCCAGTGGCCCTGGCTCCCCAGTGGCCCCTGCTCCCCAGTGGCCCCTGCTCAGTCATGTGAAATCCATAGATAAGGGCCTCTAATGAATTGAATGAACGGATTTCCTCATATGAACTTTAATTCTGTAAAATGGTTGCATTCCTATTTTTGTTCAGTATATATATATATATATATATATATATATATATATATATATGAGACTTTCACACACAACTCTACCCTAGTAGTCCATTTACCTTGTAATCACTCAGTGTTTCACTCTCCCAAACTACCTTAATTGAACTCCTGTGAGCGGAATAGCCCGTTGAGTTTTCTGCAAAACGAGTGAGATGCAGTTCTGTAATGATGGTATCAAGACAACTCAACAGACTAACGATTGTGGTATCATTGTTTTTCTGTTATCACTATGAAATTATCCTCAAGGTCAACTCATTTAGAATTTGACATGGATTCATGAGAGTGTTTTATAAGATACTGCATCACCCGCAAAACTCTTTCTCTTAATAAGAAGAGATATTGACTTGGGCCAACAGGCTTGGGTTCATATCTAATTGAAAGAGACAATGCAGTGACGCCTATACCTTGGGATGCTGGAGAAAAACAGTGTCCTCACAGTGACAAGAATGGGGGGTGGTGTGTGTGTGTGTGTGTGTGTGTGTGTGTGTGTGTGTGTGTGTGTGTGTGTGTGTGTGTGTGTGTGTGTGTGTGTGTGTGTGTGTGTGTGTGTGTGTGTGTGTGTGTGTGTGTGTGTGTGTGTGTGTGTGTGTGTGTGTGTGTGTGTGCATGCTGGTGTGTTTGTGTGTAAGAGTGTCTCACTGAGATGTGATAATGAGATAATGGGAGATAATGGGACCTCAGGGAGATAATGGGAGATAATGGAACCTCGGGGAAATAATGGGAGATAATGGGACATTGACGATATAATGGGACATCATGGAGATAATGGGAGATAATAGGACCCCGTGGAGATAAAGGGACCTCAGGGAGATAATGAGAGATAATGGGATATCATGGAGATAATGGGACATCATGGAGATAATGGGACCCCAGGGAGATAATGAGAGATAATGGGACATCATGGATATAATGGGACATCATGGAGATAATGGGACCCCAGGGAGATAATGGGAGATAATAGGACCCCATGGATATAATGGGACCTCAGTGAGATAATGGGAGATAATGGAACCTCAGTGAGATAATGGGAGATAATGGAACCTCAGTGAGATAATGGGACCTATGTGATATAATGGAACTTCAGAGAGATAATGGGACCTTGGCGATATAATGGAACTTCAGAGAGATAATGGGACCTTGGCGATATAATGGAACTTCAGAGAGATAATGGAACCTCAGGGAGATAATGTGGCCTTAGGGAGAACGAAGAGAGAGCTACTCCAGATCACATGTTGTTATAAGCTACCCATCCAGCATGTCTTGAGGATCACCTAGCGTCACAAACACTCATTTGGGCTCAGCATATTAATCGTAATAATGTCGTTTTTTTATTCATACATGTATTTGCACCAAAGAAAACAGTAATAGACAACAATAGATAAAACAGATAAAAACAAATGAGAAAAAAACAGTGTGCAGGTGTGTTGGAAGCCCAAGGGCTTATATGAAAACCACACCAGAAAAAACAACATACATACATAAATACAAACATACAAAAGGTTTGTTTAAACAGATAACAAAACCTACTAATTATACATAAATTAATTGATCAGTAAACAATGGGTGTGTGCATGTGAGTGCGTGGTTCATGAGGCTGACCAACAGTCTTCATGGAGGAGATTACTGAGTAGTTTGGTTCATCAGGCTGACCCACAGTCTTCATGGTTCATCAGGCTGACCTCCAGTCTTCATGGAGGAGATTACTGAGTAGTTTGGTTCATCAGGCTGATCCCCAGTCTTCATGGAGGAGATTACTGAGTAGTTTGGTTCATCAGGCTGATCCCCAGTCTTCATGGAGGAGATTACTGAGTAGTTTGGTTCATCAGGCTGACCTCCAGTCTTCATGGAGGAGATTACTGAGTAGTTTGGTTCATCAGGCTGACCTCCAGTCTTCATGGAGGAGATTACTAAGTAGTTTGGTTCATCAGGCTGACCTCCAGTCTTCATGGAGGAGATTACTGAGTAGTTTGGTTCATCAGGCTGACCTCCAGTCTTCATGGAGGAGATTACTGAGTAGTTTGGTTCATCAGGCTGAACCCCCAGTCTTCATGGAGGAGATTACTGAGTAGTTTGGTTCATCAGGCTGAACCCCCAGTCTTCATGGAGATTACTGAGTAGTTTGGTTCATCAGGCTGAACCCCCAGTCTTCGCCTGAAATTATTGAGGGATGATGATGTTTTGGCAATGTGAAGATAAGAATTCCGGAGTATGGTACCTCTGTATCTGATAGAGAATTGACCATGTGAGGTTCAGCAGAGGGGAAGGTGGAGGTTATGCAGTGTCTTTGGTTGTATAGATGGATTTCAGAATTAACGTGGAAGAATCCATTGAAGGGTTTAGGTCAACTGTCTGGGACCTGGAAGAATCCATTGAAGGGTTTAGGTAATCTGTCTGGGAGATATGAGTATTTATAGACGAACGGGCATAATTGGTGTACATTAATGCCCTAAATAGACAGGATATTGTGTTTCTTAAACAAAGGTGCAGATGAAGCCAGGTAATTAGAGGTGGCTAGTCTTGCACATTTATTTTGTATAATGAGTACATTGTGTAGGTAGGAGGAATATGCACTGGCCCAGACAATACTACAAATTATTCCGATGACACCAACAGATTTCATCACTTTACTGCAGACTGAATGTGATCTTTCCAGGAATACTTGTCATCTATTAAAACTCTGAGGAATCTAGTGGATGTGACTTGTTTCATTTACTTCCTACCAATTGAGGTCATGGCTCTTTTTTTGAACAGTATTTCTTATTCTTACTAGTGAATATTATAAAGTTGGATTTGAACATTTAAAGATAAGTTGTTTATCTGGAACCATTCAGACAATGAGTGATGGAGTGCTGCATCATATGACCTGGCCTCCACAATCAACCGAGATGGTTTTGGTTTGAGTTGGACTGCAGAGTGAAGGAACAGCAGCTAACAAGTGCTCAGCATATGTGGGAACTCCTTCAAGACTGTTGTAAAAGCATTCCAGGTGAAGCCGGTTGAGAGAATGCCAAGAGTGTGCAAAGTTGTCGTCAAGGCAAAGGGTAGCTAATTTGAAGAATCTCAAATATAAAATATATTTGGAGTTGTTTAACACTTTTTTGGTTGCTACATGATTCCATGTGTTATTTAATAGTGTTGATGTCTTCATTATTATTCTACAATGTAGAAAATAGTAAAAATAAAGAAAAACGCTTGAATGAGTAGGTGTGTCCAAACTTTTGACTGGAACTGTACATTAGTGGGTCAGTAAACGAGGAAGTGATTTTACCAAAGAGTGACCAATCTCATCATGACCAGCTGCTGATAACTTTAAGTTACCTATGACCTCCATCACCTCCATTGCATCAGGATGTCACGCCTTGGTCATTGTATTTTGTGTTTTTGTTATATGTTTGGGTAGGCCAGGGTGTGACATGGGTTTATATGTTGTATTCGTATTGGGGTTTGTATTATTTGGGATTGCGGCTGATTAGGGGTGTGTCTAGTTAGGCTTGGCTGCCTGAGGCGATTCTCAATCAGAGTCAGGTGCTTGTCGTTGTCTCTTATTAAGAACCGTATTTAGACAGCCTGACTTTCGCTTTGTATTTTGTGGGTGTTTGTTCCTGTCTCTGTGTTAGTCACCAGATAGGCTGTAATTAGTTTCACGTTTCGTTTGTTGTTTTCTTATATCAGTTATTTCATGTACCGTTTTCATTCATTAAAGTCATGAGTAACCTACACGCTGCATTTCGGTCTGACTCTCTTCTTACAACAGACGAACGTCGTTACACAGGAAGATCAAACTGAAGCAGAGAAGGCAAATGTCCCTTAACGTGATCCATCTCCACCAGTTTTCTCTATTTTCTTTGACAGAGAGGGACCCACGTTCACAAAAAAGTTATTAAATTCACACAAAATAACATCTGGTAATAACATCAGGTCTTATTTCCAACAATACATTGAGATGGAATATTTGTTGTGTTAGGTTCTTATTTTTCAGAGTAAATAACTCACTGACACTAGAGAAGCTTTAACCAAGTTTAATTCTTCCCAAAGGTTCTGTACAGCTGTAATCAGACAGCAAAACATTTCTCACATCACAGTTATATACACCCTACTTAAAATACTCCTCCTCTCCAATCCTTACAGTTTATGGTTTAACAGGAAGCTAATAAAGAGGGTAACAGGATAACAAACATTTTATTACTGCCTTAAAATAATCTGTCCTCACCTCCTGACCTCAACCCCTCCTTCATCTAATCCACAGATGTCCATTGGGTTTTCTTCAGAGAACCATTAACTTCTGACCCAGTCTCTTTTATTTCCTATCATTCGTTTACTACCTCAATGATCAAAGTTTAGCCGATTCCAACATTAGATAACGTTTTCTTATTCAACAGTTGATTGATCATTTTCCACATTATACTTTTTGTAATTTCAGAATTCAGGGGAGAGGGATTTGTGAGAAAATGTGTTGTTTTTAATTGAGGATTTTTTTGAGACGGGTTGTAAAACCAAGGTTTCTAGAATCCATCTGCTGCTCTCAAAGGATTTAATTAAGGGAAAGCATTGGTGAAAAACACAATTGAAAGATGTGAGGGAAGTCTGGTAAGCAGCAAATGTCCTCATGAAATATCATCAATCAACATGTTAAAGTGTTTATAATTACTTAATTAATATTCTACCCTTAATGCTACTAATCATTCCCATCTGTTCATGTCCAGCTGCCAAAGAGAAGTGGGAAATTGGAAAGTTGTCAGAATACAGTATACCTGTATTAGCCACATTATTCAAAGAATTTGTCAAATATGGTGAATAAGGGTGTCAGATGAACGGGTCACTCTGTGTGCTTATAGATAAGGAGATACAGATGAACAGGTCACTCTGTGTGCTTATAGATGAGGAGACACAGGTGAACGGGTCACTCTGTGTGCTTATAGATGAGGAGATACAGATAAACGGGTCACTCTGTGTGCTTATAGATGAGGAGATACAGGTGAACAGGTCACTGTGTGTGCTTATAGATGAGGAGACACAGGTGAACGGGTCACTCTGTGTGCTTATAGATGAGGAGATACAGGTGAACGGGTCACTCTGTGTGCTTATAGATGAGGAGATACAGGTGAACAGGTCACTCTGTGTGCTTATAGATGAGGAGATACAGGTGAACAGGTCACTCTGTGTGCTTATAGATGAGGAGATACAGGTGAACAGGTCACTCTGTGTGCTTATAGATGAGGAGATACAGGTGAACAGGTCACTCTGTGTGCTTATAGATGAGGAGACACAGGTGAACGGGTCACTCTGTGTGCTTATAGATGAGGAGATACAGGTGAACGGGTCACTGTGTGCTTATAGATGAGGAGATACAGGTGAACGGGTCACTCTGTGTGCTTATAGATGAGGAGATACAGGTGAACAGGTCACTCTGTGTGCTTATAGATGAGGAGATACAGGTGAACAGGTCACTCTGTGTGCTTATAGATGAGGAGATACAGGTGAACAGGTCACTCTGTGTGCTTATAGATGAGGAGATACAGGTGAACAGGTCACTCTGTGTGCTTATAGATGAGGAGATACAGGTGAACAGGTCACTCTGTGTGCTTATAGATGAGGAGATACAGGTGAACAGGTCACTCTGTGTGCTTATAGATGAGGAGATACAGGTGAACAGGTCACTCTGTGTGCTTATAGATGAGGAGATACAGGTGAACAGGTCACTCTGTGTGCTTATAGATGAGGAGATACAGGTGAACGGGTCACTCTGTGTGCTTATAGATGAGGAGATACAGGTGAACAGGGTCACGTGTGCTTATAGATGAGGAGATACAGGTGAACGGGTCACTCTGTGTGCTTATAGATGAGGAGATACAGGTGAACAGGTCACTCTGTGTGCTTATAGATGAGGAGATACAGGTGAACGGGTCACTCTGTGTGCTTATAGATGAGGAGATACAGGTGAACAGGTCACTCTGTGTGCTTATAGATGAGGAGATACAGGTGAACAGGTCACTCTGTGTGCTCATAGATGAGGAGATACAGGTGAACGGGTCACTCTGTGTGCTCATAGATGAGGAGATACAGGTGAACGGGTCACTCTGTGTGCTTATAGATGAGGAGATACAGATGAACAGGTCACTCTGTGTGCTTATAGATGAGGAGATACAGGTGAACGGGTCACTCTGTGTGCTTATAGATGAGGAGATACAGGTGAACAGGTCACTGTGTGCTTATAGATGAGGAGATACAGGTGAACAGGTCACTGTGTGCTTATAGATGAGGAGATACAGGTGAACAGGTCACTCTGTGTGCTTATAGATGAGGAGATACAGGTGAACAGGTCACTGTGTGTGCTTATAGATGAGGAGATACAGATGAACAGGTCACTCTGTGTGCTTATAGATGAGGAGATACAGGTGAACAGGTCACTGTGTGTGCTTATAGATGAGGAGATACAGGTGAACAGGTCACTCTGTGTGCTTATAGATGAGGAGATACAGGTGAACAGGTCACTCTGTGTGCTTATAGATGAGGAGATACAGGTGAACAGGTCACTCTGTGTGCTTATAGATGAGGAGATACAGGTGAACAGGTCACTGTGTGTGCTTATAGATGAGGAGATACAGGTGAACAGGTCACTCTGTGTGCTTATAGATGAGGAGATACAGGTGAACAGGTCACTGTGTGTGCTTATAGATGAGGAGATACAGATGAACAGGTCACTCTGTGTGCTTATAGATGAGGAGATACAGGTGAACAGGTCACTCTGTGTGCTTATAGATGAGGAGATACAGGTGAACAGGTCACTGTGTGTGCTTATAGATGAGGAGTATAAAGTATTCAACAAGTCAAATGTTACAACAAACTTTAAATACGTTTGTTGTAATCATCCAATAGAAAACACATTTTATCTTATTAATTGTTAATCAAATCCAAGGTTGATGGCAAACATATCAATGAAAACACCAATGTCGGAGTCGGGTGGCCGATAGATGGATCCAATTACCACTTTCTTTACCACCAAGAAATGAACAGGAGGGAATTTCTATGAGAAGAGATTCAACATCAATGTTATCCGATGTAAGTGCGAGGTCCTCTCTTACAAAGTATTGAAAACATTTATGAACCATAATGGACCCTCCTCCTCCCACTCTTGATGTTCTCCAGTGGTGAACGGCATTATATGGAGACATGTTAAAGATTGTCTCTTCAGTCAACCAGCTTTCTGAAAAAGCAACAATGGACCAATCACGACTGAGAGAAAACAGATCATGAACAAGGTGGTTTTTAGGAAGACTGTGAACGTTCAACTGAAAGGTAGAAAATACGGTTGTCTTGTTATTAGATCAACTGCTGTATGGGCTGTTGTACGGGTTGTTGCTTAACATTATAGTAATTACAAATGATAGACTTCAATTTCAGGAAATTTCAATCTCGACAAACACAATCATTATTATCTAATGCTTCATTAATATGACCATGTTATCAGGATTGATATCCTTGGCTTCATTAATAAGACCATGTTATCAGGGTTGATATCCTTGGCTTCATTAATATCTAATGGGTTAGAGACCATGTTATCAGGGTTGATATCCTTGGCTTCATTAATAAGACCATGTTATCAGGGTTGATATCCCTGGCTTCATTAATAAGACCATGTTATCAGGGTTGATATCCTTGGCTTCATTAATAAGAACATGTTATCAGGGTTGATATCCTTGGCTTCATTAATAAGACCATGTTATCAGGGTTGATATCCTTGGCTTCATTAATAAGACCATGTTATCAGGGTTGATATCCCTGGCTTCATTAATAAGACCATGTTATCAGGGTTGATATCCTTGGCTTCATTAATAAGACCATGTTATCAGGGTTGATATCCTTGGCTTCATTAATATCTAACGGGTTAAAGACCATGTTATCAGGGTTGATATCCTTGGCTTCATTAATAAGACCATGTTATCAGGGTTGATATCCCTGGCTTCATTAATAAGACCATGTTATCAGGGTTGATATCCCTGGCTTCATTAATAAGACCATGTTATCAGGGTTGATATCCTTGGCTTCGTTAATAAGACCATGTTATCAGGGTTGATATCCTTGGCTTCATTAATAAGACCATGTTATCAGGGTTGATATCCCTGGCTTCATTAATAAGACCATGTTATCAGGGTTGATATCCCTGGCTTCATTAATAAGACCATGTTATCAGGGTTGATATCCTTGGCTTCATTAATAAGACCATGTTATCAGGGTTGATATCCTTGGCTTCATTAATAAGACCATGTTATCAGGGTTGATATCCTTGGCTTCATTAATAAGAACATGTTATCAGGGTTGATATCCTTGGCTTCATTAATAAGAACATGTTATCAGGGTTGATATCCTGCTAACTAAGAGATACACAGGAAGACTCCATACATTGTGTTAGTTGTATCAATAGGGGGGCGCTTCCTGTGGACTGCACATTGACACATTCCACATAACACCACTGAAGACTTCAGAGGGATCTGACATTTAGAGAAATGTGTGTTTTTGGTCATGAGGTTAGGTGAAACACATGTAAATATGTGTGTGTGTGTCAAATCAGTGTACTATAGCGGAGTTACTTGCCATAGGCCTACGAGAGGGGGGTGAACGACCAGCTGATCATACTTCTTTTATTAGGCATGTCAGCAGTTCCTTTCTTTTGAGGAGCACCTTTTCAGAGAAGTCGTCATTGTTGAAGATGTTCGTTCCCTTCAGGCACTTGGTTCTCCTGAGAATGTCCTCCTTGTCTTTGAACCTGAGCAGTTTCACCATTATAGATCTGGGCTCTCCATCAGGGCAGTTTCACCACTACAGATCTGGGCTCTCCATCAGGGCAGTTTCACCAATATAGATCTGGGCTCTCCATCAGGGCAGTTTCACCACTATAGATCTGGGCTCTCCATCAGGGCAGTTTCACCACTATAGATCTGGGCCGTCCATCAGGGCAGTTTCATCATTATAGATCTGGGCTGTTCATCAGGGCAGTTTCACCACTATAGATCTGGGCTCTCCATCAGGGCAGTTTCACCACTATAGATCTGGGCTCTCCATCAGGGCAGTTTCACCACTATAGATCTGGGCCGTCCATCAGGGCAGTTTCATCATTATAGATCTGGGCTGTTCATCAGGGCAGTTTCACCACTATAGATCTGGGCTCTCCATCAGGGCAGTTTCACCATTATAGATCTGGGCTGTTCATCAGGGCAGTTTCACCACTATAGATCTGGGCTCTCCATCAGGGCAGTTTCACCACTATAGATCTGGGCTCTCCATCAGGGCAGTTTCACCACTATAGATCTGGGCCTCCATCAGGGCAGTTTCACCAATATAGATCTGGGCTCTCCATCAGGGCAGTTTCACCATTATAGATCTGGGCTCTCCATCAGGGCAGTTTCACCACTATAGATCTGGGCCTCCATCAGGGCAGTTTCACCACTATAGATCTGGGCCGTCCATCAGGGCAGTTTCACCATTATAGATCTGGGCCGTCCATCAGGGCAGTTTCACCATTATAGATCTGGGCTGTTCATCAGGGCAGTTTCACCACTATAGATCTGGGCTGTTCATCAGGGCAGTTTCACCACTATAGATCTGGGCTCTCCATCAGGGTAGTTTCACCACTATAGATCTGGGCTCTCCATCAGGGCAGTTTCACCATTGTAGATCTGAGCTCTCCATCAGGGCCGTTTCACCATTATAGATCTGGGCTCTCCATCAGGGCGGTTTCACCATTATAGATCTGGGCTCTCCATCAGGGCAGTTTCACCATTATAGATCTGGGCTGTCCATTAGGGCAGTTTCACCATTATAGATCTGGGCTGTCCATCAGGGCAGTTTCACCACTATAGATCTGGGCTCTCCATCAGGGCAGTTTCACCATTGTAGATCTGAGCTCTCCATCAGGGCCGTTTCACCATTATAGATCTGGGCTCTCCATCAGGGCGGTTTCACCATTATAGATCTGGGCCCTCCATCAGGGCAGTTTCACCATTATAGATCTGGGCTGTCCATCAGGGCAGTTTCACCACTATAGATCTGGGCTCTCCATCAGGGCAGTTTCACCATTGTAGATCTGAGCTCTCCATCAGGGCCGTTTCACCATTATAGATCTGGGCTCTCCATCAGGGCGGTTTCACCATTATAGATCTGGGCTCTCCATCAGGGCAGTTTCATCATTATAGATCTGGGCTGTTCATCAGGGCAGTTTCACCACTATAGATCTGGGCTCTCCATCAGGGCAGTTTCACCACTATAGATCTGGGCTCTCCATCAGGGCAGTTTCACCACTATAGATCTGGGCTCTCCATCAGGGCAGTTTCACCACTATAGATCTGGGCTCTCCATCAGGGCAGTTTCACCAATATAGATCTGGGCTCTCCATCAGGGCAGTTTCACCACTATAGATCTGGGCCGTCCATCAGGGCGGTTTCACCACTATAGATCTGGGCTGTTCATCAGGGCAGTTTCACCACTATAGATCTGGGCTCTCCATCAGGGTAGTTTCACCACTATAGATCTGGGCTCTCCATCAGGGCAGTTTCACCATTGTAGATCTGAGCTCTCCATCAGGGCCCGTTTCACCATTATAGATCTGGGCTCTCCATCAGGGCGGTTTCACCATTATAGATCTGGGCTGTCCATCAGAGCAGTTTCACCACTATAGATCTGGGCTGTTCATCAGGGCAGTTTCACCACTATAGATCTGGGCTCTCCATCAGGGCAGTTTCACCACTATAGATCTGGGCTCTCCATCAGGGCAGTTTCACCACTATAGATCTGGGCTCTCCATCAGGGCAGTTTCACCAATATAGATCTGGGCTCTCCATCAGGGCAGTTTCACCACTATAGATCTGGGCCGTCCATCAGGGCGGTTTCACCATTATAGATCTGGGCTGTCCATCAGAGCAGTTTCACCACTATAGATCTGGGCTGTTCATCAGGGCAGTTTCACCACTATAGATCTGGGCTCTCCATCAGGGCAGTTTCACCACTATAGATCTGGGCTCTCCATCAGGGCAGTTTCACCACTATAGATCTGGGCTCTCCATCAGGGCAGTTTCACCAATATAGATCTGGGCTCTCCATCAGGGCAGTTTCACCACTATAGATCTGGGC
Organism: Oncorhynchus gorbuscha; assembly: GCF_021184085.1. Lineage (NCBI taxonomy): Eukaryota > Metazoa > Chordata > Actinopteri > Salmoniformes > Salmonidae > Oncorhynchus > Oncorhynchus gorbuscha. Next base: position 1,286,650 of record NC_060185.1, read on the forward strand.
CGTCCATCAGGGCGGTTTCACCACTATAGATCTGGGCTGTTCATCAGGGCAGTTTCACCACTATAGATCTGGGCTGTCCATCAGGGCAGTTTCACCACTATAGATCTGGGCTGTCCATCAGGGCAGTTTCACCATTATAGATCTGGGCTCTTCATCAGGGCAGTTTCACCACTATAGATCTGGGCTCTCCATCAGGGCAGTTTCACCACTATAGATCTGGGCTCTCCATCTGGGTAGTTTCACCACTATAGATCTGGGCTCTCCATCAGGGCAGTTTCACCATTGTAGATCTGAGCTCTCCATCAGGGCCGTTTCACCATTATACATCTGGGCTCTCCATCAGGGCGGTTTCACCATTATAGATCTGGGCTCTCCATCAGGGCGGTTTCACCATTATAGATCTGGGCTCTCCATCAGGGCGGTTTCACCATTATAGATCTGAGCTCTCCATCAGGGCCGTTTCACCACTATAGATCTGGGCTGTCCATCAGGGCAGTTTCACCACTATAGATCTGGGCTCTCCATCAGGGAAGTGCCATTCCTATGGGCCCCTCTCCATCTCGATGAGTTTAGGGTCCAGTTTGAGTTGATCTGCCAAGAGTTTCTTGAGCTTGACTTCTGTGTCATGCTAAGTTTCAGTCTTTACGTCCTCATTTCCATCAATTAAAGTGTTTTTCTGCCTCAATTGGTTTTTGAGGTAGACTCCTTTGGAAGAGTGCTTGTCAAGTGTTGTTTGGAAAATTGTGAGATCCTTTGACATGGTTTTGAATGCGGTCTGGCTGGTGACATTCACACCCTTTACCTCCTCCACCTCCGGCCGCGTAAATTCCAAACTGTGTTTAAATTCTATTACATCCTTAAACAGATCATCAACCGTTTTGTTGGTAGAATCCATAAAGAGTTGCAGGAAGGACTTAAAGTTAGTGTATTGTTGACCCAGTAGTTCATGGAGTGTAGTGTTGACCCAGTATTTCATGGAGTGTATTGTTGACCCAGTAGTTCATGGAGTGTAGTGTTGACCCAGTATTTAATGGAGTGTATTGTTGACCCAGTAGTTCATGAAGGGTAGTGTTGACCCAGTAGTTCATGGAGTGTAGTGATGACCCAGTAGTTCATGGAGTGTATTGTTGACCCAGTAGTTCATGAAGGGTAGTGTTGACCCAGGAGTTCATGGAGGGTAGTGTTGACCCAGGGGTTCATGGAGGGTAGTGTTGACCCAGTAGTTCATGAAGGCTATTGTTGACCCAGTAGTTCATGAAGGGTAGTGTTGACCCAGTAGTTCATGAAGGGTAGTGTTGACCCAGTAGTTCATGGAGTGCAATGTTGACCCAGTAGTTCATGGAGTGTAGTGTTGACCCAGTAGTTCATGGAGTGTGGTGTTGACCCAGTAGTTCATGGAGTGTAGTGTTGACCCAGTAGTTCATGGAGTGTAGTGTTGACCCAGTAGTCCATGGAGTGTAGAGTTGACCCAGTAGTCCATGGAGTGTAGTGTTGACCCAGTAGTTCATGGAGTGTAGTGTTGACCTAGTAGTTCATGGATTGTAGTGTTGACCCAGTAGTTCATGGAGTGTAGTGTTGACCCAGTATTTCATGGAGTGTAGTGTTGACCCAGTATTTCATGGAGTGTATTGTTGACCCAGTAGTTCATGAAGGGTAGTGTTGACCCAGTAGTTCTTGAAGGGTAGTGTTGACCCAGTAGTTCATGAAGGGTATTGTTGACCCAGTAGTTCATGAAGGGTAGTGTTGACCCAGTAGTTCATGGAGTGCAATGTTGACCCAGTAGTTCATGGAGTGTAGTGTTGACCCAGTAGTTCATGGAGTGTGGTGTTGACCCAGTAGTTCATGGAGTGTAGTGTTGACCCAGTAGTTCATGGAGTGTATTGTTGACCCAGTAGTCCATGGAGTGTAGAGTTGACCCAGTAGTCCATGGAGTGTAGAGTTGACCCAGTAGTCCATGGAGTGTAGTGTTGACCCAGTAGTTCATGGAGTGTAGTGTTGACCCAGTAGTTCATGGAGTGTAGAGTTGACCCTGTAGTTCATGGAGTGTAGTGTTGACCCAGTAGTTCATGGAGTGTAGTGTTGACCCAGTAGTCCATGGAGTGTAGAGTTGACCCAGTAGTCCATGGAGTGTAGTGTTGACCCAGTAGTTCATGGAGTGTAGTGTTGACCTAGTAGTTCATGGATTGTAGTGTTGACCCAGTATTTCATGGAGTGTAGTGTTGACCCAGTATTTCATGGAGTGTATTGTTGACCCAGTAGTTCATGAAGGGTAGTGTTGACCCAGTAGTTCTTGAAGGGTAGTGTTGACCCAGTAGTTCATGAAGGGTATTGTTGACCCAGTAGTTCATGAAGGGTAGTGTTGACCCAGTAGTTCATGGAGTGCAATGTTGACCCAGTAGTTCATGGAGTGTAGTGTTGACCCAGTAGTTCATGGAGTGTGGTGTTGACCCAGTAGTTCATGGAGTGTAGTGTTGACCCAGTAGTTCATGGAGTGTATTGTTGACCCAGTAGTCCATGGAGTGTAGAGTTGACCCAGTAGTCCATGGAGTGTAGAGTTGACCCAGTAGTCCATGGAGTGTAGTGTTGACCCAGTAGTTCATGGAGTGTAGTGTTGACCCAGTAGTTCATGGAGTGTAGAGTTGACCCTGTAGTTCATGGAGTGTAGTGTTGACCCAGTAGTTCATGGAGTGTAGTGTTGACCCAGTAGTTCATGGAGTGTAGAGTTGACCCAGTAGTTCATGGAGTGTAGAGTTGACCCAGTAGTTCATGGAGTGTAGTGTTGACCCAGTAGTCCATGGAGTGTAGAGTTGACCCAGTAGTTCATGGAGTGTAGTGTTGACCCAGTAGTTTGTGGAGGGTGGTGTTGATACGTACTCCTCTTCCACATTGAACTTTGTTTTTCGGTCTAGTATTAGCCTTGCTTCAAGCTTGTTGTGAGCTAAAATGAGTTCACAAACACAACCCACACCCCGCCTCTTGAAAACAAGCTCCGCCAGTGGCAAACACACACAAGCAACACAAACTTGATGACACATGAACCAGTACGATAAACAGAGAGAAGGCAGAGAAGTAACTCACTGTGTGGATCCTGGTTGTCCTGTACTATAGGAGGAGGAGATCCTGGTTGTCCTGTACTATAGGAGGAGGAGATCCTGTACTATAGGAGGAGGAGATCCTGTACTATAGGAGGAGGAGATCCTGGCTGTCCTGTACTATAGGAGGAGGAGATCCTGGCTGTCCTGTACTATAGGAGGAGGAGATCCTGGCTGTCCTGTACTATAGGAGGAGGAGATCCTGGCTGTCCTGTACTATAGGAGGAGGAGATCCTGGCTGTCCTGTACTATAGGAGGAGGAGATCCTGGCTGTCCTGTACTATAGGAGCAGGAGATCCTGGCTGTCCTGTACTATAGGAGCAGGAGATCCTGGCTGTCCTGTACTATAGGAGGAGGAGATCCTGTACTATAGGAGGAGGAGATCCTGGCTGTCCTGTACTATAGGAGGAGGAGATCCTGGCTGTCCTGTACTATAGGAGGAGGAGATCCTGTACTATAGGAGGAGGAGATCCTGTACTATAGGAGGAGGAGATCCTGGCTGTCCTGTACTATAGGAGGAGGAGATCCTGGCTGTCCTGTACTATAGGAGGAGGAGATCCTGGCTGTCCTGTACTATAGGAGCAGGAGATCCTGGCTGTCCTGTACAATAGGAGCAGGAGATCCTGGCTGTCCTCTACTATAGGAGGAGGAGATCCTGATTGTCCTGTACAATAGGAGCAGGAGGTCCTGGCTGTCCTGTACTATAGGAGGAGGAGATCCTGGCTGTCCTGTACAATAGGAGCAGGAGATCCTGGTTGTCCTCTACTATAGGAGGAGGAGATCCTGGCTGTCCTGTACAATAGGAGCAGGAGATCCTGTACTATAGGAGCAGGAGGTCCTGGTTGTCCTGTACTATAGGAGGAGGAGATCCTGGCTGTCCTGTACTATAGGAGGAGGAGATCCTGGTTGTTCTGTACTATAGGAGCAGGAGATCCTGTACTATAGGAGCAGGAGATCCTGTACTATAGGAGGAGGAGATCATGGTTGTCCTGTACTATAGGAGGAGGAGATCCTGTACTATAGGAGCAGGAGGTCCTGGTTGTCCTGTACTATAGGAGCAGGAGATCCTGGCTGTCCTCTACTATAGGAGGAGGAGATCCTGGTTGTCCTGTACTATAGGAGCAGGAGATCCTGGCTGTCCTGTACTATAGGAGCAGGAGATCCTGTACTATAGGAGCAGGAGATCCTGGCTGTCCTGTACTATAGGAGCAGGAGATCCTGGCTGTCCTCTACTATAGGAGGAGGAGATCCTGGTTGTCCTGTACTATAGGAGCAGGAGATCCTGGCTGTCCTGTACTATAGGAGCAGGAGATCCTGTACTATAGGAGCAGGAGATCCTGGCTGTCCTGTACTATAGGAGCAGGAGATCCTGGCTGTCCTCTACTATAGGAGGAGGAGATCCTGATTGTCCTGTACAATAGGAGCAGGAGGTCCTGGCTGTCCTGTACTATAGGAGGAGGAGATCCTGGCTGTCCTGTACAATAGGAGCAGGAGATCCTGGTTGTCCTCTACTATAGGAGGAGGAGATCCTGGCTGTCCTGTACAATAGGAGCAGGAGATCCTGTACTATAGGAGCAGGAGGTCCTGGTTGTCCTGTACTATAGGAGGAGGAGATCCTGGCTGTCCTGTACTATAGGAGGAGGAGATCCTGGTTGTTCTGTACTATAGGAGCAGGAGATCCTGTACTATAGGAGCAGGAGATCCTGTACTATAGGAGGAGGAGATCATGGTTGTCCTGTACTATAGGAGGAGGAGATCCTGTACTATAGGAGGAGGAGATCCTGGTTGTCCTGTACTATAGGAGCAGGAGATCCTGGCTGTCCTCTACTATAGGAGGAGGAGATCCTGATTGTCCTGTACAATAGGAGCAGGAGGTCCTGGCTGTCCTGTACTATAGGAGGAGGAGATCCTGGCTGTCCTGTACAATAGGAGCAGGAGATCCTGGTTGTCCTCTACTATAGGAGGAGGAGATCCTGGCTGTCCTGTACAATAGGAGCAGGAGATCCTGTACTATAGGAGCAGGAGGTCCTGGTTGTCCTGTACTATAGGAGGAGGAGATCCTGGCTGTCCTGTACTATAGGAGGAGGAGATCCTGGTTGTTCTGTACTATAGGAGCAGGAGATCCTGTACTATAGGAGCAGGAGATCCTGTACTATAGGAGGAGGAGATCATGGTTGTCCTGTACTATAGGAGGAGGAGATCCTGTACTATAGGAGCAGGAGGTCCTGGTTGTCCTGTACTATAGGAGCAGGAGATCCTGGCTGTCCTCTACTATAGGAGGAGGAGATCCTGGTTGTCCTGTACTATAGGAGCAGGAGATCCTGGCTGTCCTGTACTATAGGAGCAGGAGATCCTGTACTATAGGAGCAGGAGATCCTGGCTGTCCTGTACTATAGGAGCAGGAGATCCTGGCTGTCCTCTACTATAGGAGGAGGAGATCCTGGTTGTCCTGTACTATAGGAGCAGGAGATCCTGGCTGTCCTGTACTATAGGAGCAGGAGATCCTGTACTATAGGAGCAGGAGATCCTGGCTGTCCTGTACTATAGGAGGAGGAGGTCCTGGTTGTCCTGTACTATAGGAGCAGGAGATCCTGGATGTCCTCTACTATAGGAGCAGGAGATCCTGGCTGTCCTGTACTATAGGAGGAGGAGATCCTGGCTGTCCTGTACTATAGGAGCAGGAGATCCTGTACTATAGGAGGAGGAGATCCTGGTTGTCCTGTACTATAGGAGCAGGAGATCCTGGTTGTCCTGTACTATAGGAGGAGGAGGTCCTGGTTGTCCTGTACTATAGGAGCAGTACATCCTGATTGTCCTGTACTATAGGAGGAGGAGATCCTGGCTGTCTAGTACTATAGGAGGAGGAGATCCTGGCTGTCCTGTACTATAGGAGCAGTACATCCTGATTGTCCTGTACTATAGGAGGAGGAGATCCTGGCTGTCTAGTACTATAGGAGGAGGAGATCCTGGCTGTCCTCTACTATAGGAGGAGGAGATCCTGGTTGTCCTGTACTATAGGAGCAGGAGATCCTGGCTGTCTAGTACTATAGGAGGAGGAGATCCTGGCTGTCCTCTACTATAGGAGGAGGAGATCCTGGTTGTCCTGTACTATAGGAGCAGTACATCCTGATTGTCCTGTACTATAGGAGCAGTACATCCTGATTGTCCTGTACTATAGGAGGAGGAGATCCAGGTTGTCCTGTACTATAGGAGCAGGAGATCATGGTTGTCCTGTACTATAGGAGGAGGAGATCCTGGCTGTCCTGTACTATAGGAGCAGGAGATCCTGGCTGTCCTCTACTATAGGAGGAGGAGATCCTGGCTGTCCTGTACAATAGGAGCAGGAGATCCTGTACTATAGGAGCAGGAGGTCCTGGTTGTCCTGTACTATAGGAGGAGGAGATCCTGGCTGTCCTGTACTATAGGAGGAGGAGATCCTGGTTGTTCTGTACTATAGGAGCAGGAGATCCTGTACTATAGGAGCAGGAGATCCTGTACTATAGGAGGAGGAGATCATGGTTGTCCTGTACTATAGGAGGAGGAGATCCTGTACTATAGGAGCAGGAGGTCCTGGTTGTCCTGTACTATAGGAGCAGGAGATCCTGGCTGTCCTCTACTATAGGAGGAGGAGATCCTGGTTGTCCTGTACTATAGGAGCAGGAGATCCTGGCTGTCCTGTACTATAGGAGCAGGAGATCCTGTACTATAGGAGCAGGAGATCCTGGCTGTCCTGTACTATAGGAGCAGGAGATCCTGGCTGTCCTCTACTATAGGAGGAGGAGATCCTGGTTGTCCTGTACTATAGGAGCAGGAGATCCTGGCTGTCCTGTACTATAGGAGCAGGAGATCCTGTACTATAGGAGCAGGAGATCCTGGCTGTCCTGTACTATAGGAGGAGGAGGTCCTGGTTGTCCTGTACTATAGGAGCAGGAGATCCTGGATGTCCTCTACTATAGGAGCAGGAGATCCTGGCTGTCCTGTACTATAGGAGGAGGAGATCCTGGCTGTCCTGTACTATAGGAGCAGGAGATCCTGTACTATAGGAGGAGGAGATCCTGGTTGTCCTGTACTATAGGAGCAGGAGATCCTGGTTGTCCTGTACTATAGGAGGAGGAGGTCCTGGTTGTCCTGTACTATAGGAGGAGGAGATCCTGGCTGTCCTCTACTATAGGAGGAGGAGGTCCTGGTTGTCCTGTACTATAGGAGCAGGAGATCGTGGTTGTCCTGTACTATAGGAGGAGGAGATCCTGGTTGTCCTGTACTATAGGAGGAGGAGATCCTGGTTGTCCTGTACTATAGGAGGAGGAGGTCCTGGTTGTCCTGTACTATAGGAGGAGGAGATCCAGGTTGTCCTGTACTATAGGAGGAGGAGGTCCTGGTTGTCCTGTACTATAGGAGGAGGAGATCCTGGCTGTCCTCTACTATAGGAGGAGGAGGTCCTGGTTGTCCTGTACTATAGGAGCAGGAGATCATGGTTGGCCTGTACTATAGGAGGAGGAGGTCCTGGTTGTCCTGTACTATAGGAGCAGGAGATCATGGTTGTCCTGTACTATAGGAGCAGGAGATCCTGGCTGTCCTGTACTATAGGAGCAGGAGGTCCTGGTTGTCCTGTACAATAGGAGCAGGGGGTCCTGGTTGTCCTGTACTATACGAGCAGGAGATCCTGGTTGTCCTGTACTATAGGAGCAGGAGATCCTGGTTGTCCTGTACAATAGGAGCAGGAGGTCCTGGTTGTCCTGTACTATAGGAGCATGAGATCCTGGTTGTCCTGTACAATAGGAGCAGGAGGTCCTGGTTGTCCTGTACTATAGGAGCATGAGATCCTGGTTGTCCTGTATTATAGGAGCAGGAGATCATGGTTGTCCTGTACTATAGGAGCAGGAGATCCTGGCTGTCCTGTACTATAGGAGCAGGAGGTCCTGGTTGTCCTGTACTATAGGAGCAGGAGGTCCTGGTTGTCCTGTACTATAGGAGCAGGAGATTCTGGTTGTCCTGTACAATAGGAGCAGGAGGTCCTGGTTGTCCTGTACTATAGGAGCAGGAGATCCTGGCTGTCCTGTACTATAGGAGCAGGAGGTCCTGGTTGTCCTGTACTATAGGAGGAGGAGATCCTGGCTGTCCTCTACTATAGGAGCAGGAGATCCTGGTTGTCCTGTACTATAGGAGCAGGAGATCCTGGTTGTCCTGTACTATAGGAGGAGGAGATCCTGGCTGTCCTGTACTATAGGAGGAGGAGATCCTGGCTGTCCTGTACTATAGGAGGAGGAGATCCTGGTTGTCCTGTACTATAGGAGCAGGAGATCCTGGTTGTCCTCTACTATAGGAGGAGGAGATCCTGGTTGTCCTGTACAATAGGAGCAGGAGGTCCTGGTTGTCCTGTACTATAGGAGCAGGATATCCTGGTTGTCCTGTACTATAGGAGGAGGAGGTCCTGGTTGTCCTCTACTATAGGAGGAGGAGATCCTGGCTGTCCTGTACTATAGGAGGAGGAGATCCTGGTTGTCCTGTACTATAGGAGCAGGATATCCTGGTTGTCCTGTACTATAGGAGGAGGAGATCCTGGCTGTCCTGTACTATAGGAGGAGGAGATCCTGGCTGTCCTGTACTATAGGAGGAGGAGATCCTGGTTGTCCTGTACTATAGGAGCAGGAGATCCTGGTTGTCCTCTACTATAGGAGGAGGAGATCCTGGTTGTCCTGTACTATAGGAGCAGGATATCCTGGTTGTCCTGTACTATAGGAGGAGGAGGTCCTGGTTGTCCTCTACTATAGGAGGAGGAGATCCTGGTTGTCCTGTACTATAGGAGCAGGAGATCCTGGTTGTCCTGTACTATAGGAGGAGGAGATCCTGGTTGTCCTGTACTATAGGAGCAGGAGATCCTGGTTGTCCTCTACTATAGGAGGAGGAGATCCTGGCTGTCCTGTACTATAGGAGGAGGAGATCCTGGTTGTCCTGTACTATAGGAGGAGGAGATCCTGGTTGTCCTCTACTATAGGAGCAGGAGATCCTGGTTGTCCTCTACTATAGGAGCAGGAGATCCTGGTTGTCGGAGGAGATCCTGGCTGTCCTGTACTATAGGAGCAGGAGGTCCTGGCTGTCCTCTACTATAGGAGGAGGAGATCCTGTACTATAGGAGGAGGAGGTCCTGGTTGTCCTGTACTATAGGAGGAGGAGATCCTGTACTATAGGAGCAGTTGGAACAAGCAGCATCAGTGACCAATGAGCAGAGTATCCCCCAAACAGTAAATTAACAGAATGTAACAGAATATTCCAAATTCTAATTTAATGATACTGTACTATGTCCAGACTGCTGGCATTGCACAAGATAGTTTTTGGGACTTTCTGTGGGTTGAGTTTCGTTAGGCCTTTTCTTCCTACGATTTTGACAACCCTCCAAACAGTGAGCCTTACCCAATGGATTTCACCACACAGTCATAGTTATTTGACACACGCACACACACACACACACACACACACACACACACACACACACACACACACACACACACACACACACACACACACACACACACACACACACACACACACACACACACACACACACACACACACACACACACACACACACACACACACACACACACACACGCACACGCGCACAGGCACACAGGCACACAGGCACACACACACACACACACACACACACACACACACACACACACACACACACACACACACACACACACACACACACACACACACACACACACACACACACACACACACACACACACACAGTATTTTAATTGGATGGGTACCACACTGATTTTGGCATCTGAACATTCAGGATCTTCTTTCTTGTTAGATTCGTTCTCCTTATTTATCTGTTCAATTAAACATGTTATTTTATGGACATGGGATGTGCTTGACAACGTAGTAAAGCACCCTGCTTTGTCCCAAGGGCTTCTCTTATTGTTGTGTGTTCGGAGAAGGAGCCCACTTGTCTATGTGAGGCTGTGTGGGTTGGGCGTACCTCCCTCCGGGTTCAACTGACAAGTTAATTTTTTATGTCTTGTAACCTCCCTTGTGAACCAGACACTGTTGACTAAGTAGCTGTGTTGTTGTCATGTTACAGTAGACTACAGTCAGTAGCTGTGTTGTTGTCATGTTACGGTAGACTACAGTATGTAGCTGTGTTGTCATGTTACGGTAGACTACAGTAAGTAGCTCTGTTGTTATGTTACAGTAGGCTACAGTATGTAGCTGTGTTGTTGTCATGTTATAGTAGGCTACAGTAAGTCGCTGTGTTGTTGTCATGTTATAGTAGGCTACAGTAAGTAGCTGTGTTGTTGTCATGTTACTACAGTAAGTAGCTGTGTTGTTGTCATGTTACGGTAGACTAGACAGTCAGTAGCTGTGTTGTTGTCATGTTACGGTAGACTACAGTATGTAGCTCTGTTGTTATGTTACAGTAGGCTACAGTATGTAGCTGTGTTGTTGTCATGTTATAGTAGGCTACAGTAAGTAGCTCTGTTGTTATGTTACAGTAGGCTACAGTATGTAGCTCTGTTGTCATGTTACGGTAGACTACAGTATGTAGCTCTGTTGTCATGTTATAGTAGACTACAGTCAGTCGCTGTGTTGTTGTCATGTTACGGTAGGCTACAGTAAGAAGCTCTGTTGTTTTGTTACGGTAGACTACAGTCAGTAGCTGTGTTGTCATGTTACGGTAGACTACAGTAAGTAGCTCTGTTGTTATGTTACGGTAGACTACAGTATGTAGCTCTGTTGTCATGTTACGGTAGACTACAGTAAGTAGCTGTGTTGTTGTCATGTTACGGTAGACTACAGTAAGTAGCTGTGTTGTCATGTTACAGTAGGCTACAGTAAGTAGCTCTGTTGTTATGTTACGGTAGGATGCAGTAAGTAGCTGTGTTGTAATGTTACAGTAGGCTACAGTAAGTAGCTCTGTTGTTATGTTACAGTAGGCTAAATTAAGTAGCTCTGTTGTCATGTTATAGTAGGCTACAGTATGTAGCTCTGTTGTCATGTTACGGTAGCCTACAGTAAGTAGCTGTGTTGTTGTCTATGTAAGTAGCTGTGTTGTTGTCATGTTACGGTAGGCTACAGTAAGTAGCTCTGTTGTCATGTTATAGTAGACTACAGTAAGTGGCTGTGTTGTTATGTTACAGTAGGCTACAGTAAGTAGCTATGTTGTTATGTTACAGTAGGCTAAAGTAAGTAGCTCTGTTGTCATGTTATAGTAGGCTACAGTAGGTAGCTCTGTTGTCATGTTACAGTAGGCTACAGTAAGTAGCTCTGTTGTTATGTTACAGTAGGCTACAGTAGGTAGCTCTGTTGTCATGTTACAGTAGGCTACAGTAAGTAGCTCTGTTGTTATGTTACAGTAGGCTACAGTAGGTAGCTCTGTTGTTATGTTACAGTAGGCTACAGTAAGTAGCTCTGTTGTTATGTTACAGTAGGCTACAGTCAGTAGCTCTGTTGTTATGTTATAGTAGACTACAGTAAGTAGCTCTGTTGTCATGTTACAGTAGGCTACAGTAAGTAGCTCTGTTGTCATGTTACAGTAGGCTACAGTAAGTAGCTCTGTTGTCATGTTACAGTAGGCTACAGTAAGTAGCTGTGTTGTCATGTTACAGTAGGCTAAAGTGTTGCTCCATTCTTGTTTAACACCATTTCAACATTGTTTTCAGCTTGTGTGATGAAAGAGGGAATAATATTTTATATGATTTAATTATTATGCTCGATAGTAGTAAGCTGTAGTTCCTGAATGCAACATGAAAAATTAAACACGTCAATGTGAAAAGTAGGATTTTGCTAGTTATCCGATTACCATGAATTGATAAACCAATTTATCAACCATCACTCATCATGACTACAGTGTTTCAAAAAGCATCAATTCATGTCTGTCTTTGGCCTCCGGCAAAATGCAATGGCACTTTTCTTTTTGCAATCTCGAAAGTAGATTTCTGTGGTGACAATAGCAGATAGCCATACAGTAGGTGTCCAGGATTGATTATCTAATCTCCTCTCTATCTCTTTGCCACTCCGTTTATTGTGTTTTCCTTCTGCATATCATCCGTAGTGAACCGCAGCCAGTCTCTTCTCTCATCTGACTTCAGCACCGCTGCAGTATAATGCCTACAATGTATAGAAGATATTATAAGATACTCCAGAATAACCATCCCTCTACAGAAGCACAAAGGAGAGGTTGGTTTGGATACTCCAGAATAACCATCCCTCTACAGAAGCACAAAGGAGAGGTTGGTTTGGATACTCCAGAATAACCATCCCTCTACAGAAACACAAAGGAGAGGTTGGTTTGGATACTCCAGAATAACCATCCCTCTACAGAGACACAAAGGAGAGGTTGGTTTGGATACTCCAGAATAACCATCCCTCTACAGAAGCACAAAGGAGAGGTTGGTTTGGATACTCCAGAATAACCATCCCTCTACAGAAGCACAAAGGAGAGGTTGATTTGAATAGACCCTTTACTTCATCACTAGATTGAAGATGAATGCAAGGATTTATCCGTTCATTAGTTCTATATAGTTTTAACATACTCAAGTTTAGGGTTGCATATATTTTGGTAATATTCAGAGGTGGAAACTTTCAGAGGGAATTAACGGGAATTTATGGGAATTAACGAAAATATATGCAAATTAATATTAATACCATTTAAATATAGATGTGTTTTGCATTGGATATATTTACCATATCATGTGTGAGACAGAAACATAAACCTTATCATAAGTAGACATAATTGCAAATGATTAAATCCTTCCAATAGAAATTTTAAAAAAGGAATTGAACATGAATGAAATGAGTTGACTCTTCACATGGGATGATTTCACTGAACAACAACAGAAAGGCTTGAATGATCCCCAAGGATCCATCACATCTCCTAGAAACATGTTCAACATACATCTGTTAAATGATCGTTTCAAGACTAAAGCTTTGGTTGTCTTCCTCTCAGGCTTCCATATCTTCTCCCTGGACCTCTTCAATGTCCACCTCATGAACATCAGACTCTGAAGACTCTGACTCATCTGTTAAATGATCGTTTCAAGACTAAAGCTTTGGTTGTCTTCCTCTCAGGCTTCCATATCTTCTCCCTGGACCTCTTCAATGTCCACCTCATGAACATCAGACTCTGAAGACTCTGACTCATCTGTTAAATGATAGTTTCAAGACTAAAGCTTTGGTTGTCTTCCTCTCAGGCTTCCATATCTTCTCCCTGGACCTCTTCAATGTCCACCTCATGAACATCAGACTCTGAAGACTCTGACTCATCTGTTAAATGATAGTTTCAAGACTAAAGCTTTGGTTGTCTTCCTCTCAGGCTTCCATATCTTCTCCCTGGACCTCTTCAATGTCCACCTCATGAACATCAGACTCTGAAGACTCTGACTCATCTGTTAAATGATAGTTTCAAGACTAAAGCTTTGGTTGTCTTCCTCTCAGGCTTCCATATCTTCTCCCTGGACCTCTTCAATGTCCACCTCATGAACATCAGACTCTGAAGACTCTGACTCATCTGTTAAATGATAGTTTCAAGACTAAAGCTTTGGTTGTCTTCCTCTCAGGCTTCCATATCTTCTCCCTGGACCTCTTCAATGTCCACTTCAATGTCCACCTCATGAACATCAGACTCTGACGACTCTGACTCATCTGTTAAATGATAGTTTCAAGACTAAAGCTTTGGTTGTCTTCCTCTCAGGCTTCCATATCTTCTCCCTGGACCTCTTCAATGTCCACCTCATGAACATCAGACTCTGAAGACTCTGACTCATCTGTTAAATGATAGTTTCAAGACTAAAGCTTTGGTTGTCTTCCTCTCAGGCTTCCATATCTTCTCCCTGGACCTCTTCAATGTCCACCTCATGAACATCAGACTCTGAAGACTCTGACTCATCTGTTAAATGATAGTTTCAAGACTAAAGCTTTGGTTGTCTTCCTCTCAGGCTTCCATATCTTCTCCCTGGACCTCTTCAATGTCCACCTCATGAACATCAGACTCTGAAGCCTCATTTTCACTGTCACTTTCCAACCTAGTTGAGGATGGCTCGTTGTCAGGCTCAAATTTGCCCGGATGGCCACCGATTTTTCAAGCCTTGTATTGGTCAGCCTGTTGCGTGCTTTGGTGTGTGTGTTCCCAAACAAGGACCAGTTGCGCTCTGAGGCGGCTGATGTTGATGGGATTTGGAGGATGATGGAGGCAACAGGGGAAAAGCCTCAGATCCACAAAGTCCCTTCCACCAGGTGGCTGATGAGACATGTTGGCACAACTGCCAAAAACTTGCCTTCATCCAGGCCAAGGTGGCGAGATACGGTAGTGATGACACCATAGGCCTTGTTGCACCAGACAGGATGCTCTTGCCAGCATACTTGGTGTCCAACATGTACGCTGTGGTGTGTATGGGCTTCAGGCAGAAGTCTTCACGCTTTTTGATGCATTTCACAACTGAATTTTCCTTTGCTTGGAGCAAAAGTGAAATGGGCAATCAGTACATAGTTCGTCTCTTACATCTGCAAGCAGAGTCTGAACATCAGACAGGATGGCATTGTCTCCCTCAATCCGTGCCATGGCTACTGCTATAGGTTTCAGGAGTGTCAGACTGCTTACCACTCTTTCCCAAAATACATCATCCAGGAGGATCCTCTTGATGGGGCTGTCCATATCGGGTGACTGTGATGTGGCCATTTCTTGGAGAGACTCCTTCCCCTCCTGGAGACTGTCAAACATGATGACAACACCACCCCAATGGGTGTTGTTGGGCAGCTTCAATGTGGTGCTCTTATTCTTCTCACTTTGCTTGGTGAGGTAGATTGCTCCTATAACTTGATGACCCTTCACATACCTAACTATTTACTTGGCTCTCTTGTAGAGTGTATCCATTGTTTTCAGTGCCATGATGTCCTTGAGGAGCATATTCAATGCATGAGCAGCACTGCCAATGGGTGTGATGTGAGGGAAGGACTCCTCCACTTTACACCAAGCAGCCTTCATGTTTGCAGCATTGTCTGGCACCAGTGCAAATACCTTCTATGGTCCAAGGTCATTGATGACTGCCTTCAGCTCATCTGCAATGTAGAGACAGGTGTGTCTGTTGTCCCTTGTGTCTGTGCTCATGTAGAATACTGGTTGAGCGGTGAAGATCATGTAGTTAATTATGCCATGCCCACGAACATTCGACCACCCATCAGAGATGATTGCAATACAGTCTGCTTTCTCTAGGATTTGCTTGACCTTCACTTGAACTCTGTTGAACTCTGCATCCAGCAAATGAGTAGATAAAGCATGTCTGGTTGGAGGGGTGTATCCTGGGCAGAGAATATTCAGAAATATCTTCCAATACACATTGTCTATGAGCATCATAGGTGAACCAGTTGCATACACGGCTCGACATTCATCAGCATTTCTCTGACTACGTTCTTCTATTGAGTCAAAAAAACTTCTGATTCCAGGAGGACCGTGAGCTGTTGCTATCGATAATGTGTCGTGAAGAGGGCACGACAAAACCTATTCCCCCTCAGGAGACTGAAAAGATTTGGGTCCTCAGGCATGGCTCAGATCCTCAAATGGTTTTACAGCTGCACCATCGAGATCATCCTGATCCTGGTATGGCAACTGCTCGGCCACAGAGGGTAGTGCGTACGGCCCAGCACATCACCGGGGCCAAGCATCCTGATCCTGGTATGGCAACTGCTCGGCCACAGAGGGTAGTGCGTACGGCCCAGCACATCACCGGGGCCAAGCATCCTGATCCTGGTATGGCAACTGCTCGGCCACAGAGGGTAGTGCGTACGGCCCAGCACATCACCGGGGCCAAGCATCCTGATCCTGGTATGGCAACTGCTCGGCCACAGAGGGTAGTGCGTACGGCCCAGCACATCACCGGGGCCAAGCATCCTGATCCTGGTATGGCAACTGCTCGGCCACAGAGGGTAGTGCGTACGGCCCAGCACATCACCGGGGCCAAGCATCCTGATCCTGGTATGGCAACTGCTCGGCCACAGAGGGTAGTGCGTACGGCCCAGCACATCACCGGGGCCAAGCATCCTGCTATCCTCGACCTCTATACCAGGCGGTGTCAGAGAAAGGCCCTAATATTGTCATAGACTCCAGCCACCTTAGTCATAGACTGTTCTCTCTGCTACCACACAGCAAGTGGTACCGGAGTGCCAAGTCTAGGTCCAATTGGCTTCTAAACAGCTTCTACCCCCAACCCATAAGACTCCTGACCAGCTAATCAAATGGCTACCCAGACTATTTGCATTGCCCACCCCCTGCCCCATACTGCTGGTACTCTCTATTATTATCTATGTATAGCCACTTCAATAACTCTGCCTACATGTACATAATTACCTCAATTACCTCAACAACCGTGGCCTCCGCACATTGACACTGTACCGGTACTTGCACCATCTTAAAAAGATGAGAGAGGCCTGTAATTTTCATCATAGGTTCACTTCAACTATGACAGACAAAAATAGAAAAACAATCCAGAAAATCACATTGTAGGATTTTTAATTAATTTATTTGCAAATTATGGTGGAAAATAAGTATTTAATGTTAATGTTAATGTTGGTATTTGTTTCGTTGGGCGATTTATCACCATGTTAAAAAGTAGAGGGGAGAGATGAGTTGTTCTCTGCCTTCGGGGAGCAAAGAAGAGAGAACCTAGGAGAGGGAGGTTCAGACGATGCTTGTACAGCAGGTAGGGATGGTCTTAACTATCCCAGGATGGAGTGGTGTAATGTAGTGAGGGTCTTATCCATCCCAGGATGGAGTGGTGTAATGTAGTGAGGGTCTTAACTATCCCAGGATGGAGTGGTGTAATGTAGTGAGGGTCTTATCTATCTCAGGACGGAGTGGTGTAATGTAGTGAGGGTCTTATCTATCCCAGGATGGAGTGGTGTAATGTAGTGAGGGTCTTATCTATCTCAGGATGGAGTGGTGTAATGTAGTGAGGGTCTTATCTATCCCAGGATGGAGTGGTGTAATGTAGTGAGGGTCTTATCCCTCCCAGGGTGGAGTGGTGTAATGTAGTGAGGGTCTTATCCATCCCAGGATGGAGTGGTGTAATGTAGTGAGGGTCTTATCCCTCCCAGGGTGGAGTGGTGTAATGTAGTGAGGGTCTGATCCATCCCAGGGTGGAGTGGTGTGATGTAGTGAGGGTGTTATCTATCCCAGGATGGAGTGGTGTAATGTAGTGAGGGTCTGATCCATCACAGGGTGGAGTGGTGTGATGTAGTGAGGGTGTTATCTATCCCAGGCTGTGATGACCCAGAACAGATCATTAGTGGTTGCAGGTGTTGTAACGTTACAGAGGGAGGTGTCCCAGATGGCACACATGCAGTTGAAGTTGGAAGTTTAAAACTTGTTTTTCAACCACTCCACACATTTATTGATAAACAAACTATAGTTTTGGCAAGTCGGTTAGGACATGTACTTCGTGCATGACACAAGTCATTTTTCCAACAATTGTGCACAGACAAATGATTTCACTCATAATTCACTGTATCACAATTCTAGTGGGTTAGACGTTTACATACACTAAGTTGACTGTGCCTTTAAACAGCTTGGAAGAATCCAGAAAATATGTCATGGTTTTAGAAGCTTCTGTCAGGCTAATTGACATCATTTGAGTCAAGTGGAGGTGTACCTGTGGATGTATTTCAAGGCCTACCTTCAACCTCAGTACCTATTTGCATGACATCTTAGGAAAATCAAAATAAATCAGCCAAGACCTCAGAAAAAAAATTGTAGACCTCCGCAAGTCTGGTTCATACTTGGGAGCAATTTCCAAATGCCTGAAGGTACCACGTTCATCTGTACAAACAATAGTACGCAAGTATAAACACTATGGGACCATGCAGCCGTCATACCCAGGGCGGCAGGGTAACCTAGTGGTTAGAGCATGTGACTGGTATCCGGAAGGTTGCGAGTTCAAACCCCCGAGCTGACAAGGTACAAATCTGTCGTTCTTCCCCTGAACAGGCAGGTAACCCACTGTTCCTAGGCCGTCATTGAAATTAAGAATTTGTTCTTAACTGACTTGCCTGGTTAAATAAAGGTAAAATAAAAAAATACTGCTCAGGAAGGAGATGTGTTCTGTCTCCTAGAGATGAACGTACTTCATCCTAGAGATAATCTCATTTTCTGGTGGAAAATCAATCCCAAAACAACAGCAAAGGACCTTGTGAAGATGCTGGAGGAAACAGGTACAAAAGTATCTATATCCACAGTAAAACGAGTCCTATATTGACATAACATGAAAGGCTGCTCAGCAAGGAAAAAGCCACTACTCTAAAACCGCCATAAAAAAGCAAAACTACGGTTTGCAACTGCCCATAGGGAAAAATATCGTACTTTGGTCTGATGAAACAAAAATAGAACCGTTTGGCCATAATGACCATTGTTATGTTTGGAGGAAAAAGGACACTTGCAAGCCAAAGAACACCATCCCAACCATGAAGCACAGGGGTGGCAGCATAATGTTGTGGGTGTGCTTTGCTGCAGGAGGGACTGGTGCACTTTACAAAATAGATGACATCATGAGTATGGAAAATTATGTGGATATATTGAAGCAACATCTCAAGACATCAGTCAGGGAGTTAAAGCTTGTTCACAAATGGGTCTTCCAAATGGACAATGACCCCAAGCATACTTCCAAAGTTGTGGCAAAATGGCTTAAGGACAACAAAGTCAAGGTATTGGAGTGGCCATCACAAAGACCTGACCTCCATCCTATAGAAATATGTGGGCAGATCTTAAAAAGCGTGTGCGAGCAAGGAGGCCTACAAACCTTCCCACAATTTATTGTTTTTTTTGTGGAAGGCTACCCAAAACGTTTGATCCAAGTTAAACCATTTAAAGGCAATGCTACCAAATACTAATTGAGTGTATGTAAACTTCTGACCCACTGGGAATGTGATGAAATAAATAAAAGATGAAATTCTCTCTACTATTATTCTGACATTTCACATTCTTCAAATAAAGTGGTGATCCTAACTGACCTAACACAGGGAATATTTACTAAGATTAAATGTCAGGAATTGTGAACAACTGAGTTTAAATGTATTTGGCTAAATTGAATGTAAACTTGCGACTTCAACTGTACATCACCTCTCCTACTCAGGTCCAAGACTCTCCAGTGACCTGTTGTTCATCTGCTTTTCATCAAATATACAGGCTACAGATGTAAAATCACAAAACCAAATGATCCATTTAACCAACATCTAGTGAATCGTAGTCGACAGCCAATCCTCTTTGTATTAAAAGAAAACAATCACCTAGAAAAACAGCAGTGAACCATCAGTTTTATTCCTCCCTGGAACTAGTAGCCTGTAAGTCTGTTTAGACCGAAGCGTCAAGAAAGTGGAGATCTAGTATTGTGCTGCAGGTCAGACGAGAACCTGTCTATGAGTGTCAACATCAATATCTATCCAGTGATAGGATAGTGGGAAGGGCAGGAAGAAGCACATCAATATCCATCCATGCATTTGGGGAGGCAGGTAGCCTAGTAGTTAGAGCATTGGGCCAGTACCCAAAAGGTTGCTGGATCGAATCCCAGAGCTGACAAGTAAAACATCTGTGGTTCTTCCCCTGAACAAGGCAGTTAACCCACTGTTCCCCTGAACAAGGCAGTTAACCCACTGTTCCCTTGAACAAGGCAGTTAACCCACTGTTCCCTTGAACAAGGCAGTTAACCCACTGTTCCCCTGAACAAGTCAGTTTAAGCCACTGTTCCCCCTGAACAAGGCAATTAACCCAATGTTCCCCTGAACAAGGCAGTTAACCCACTGTTCCCCTGAACAAGGCAATTAACCCACTGTTCCCCTGAACAAGGCAGTTAACCCACTGTTCCCCTGAACAAGGCAGTTAACCCACTGTTCCCCTGAACAGGCAGTTAACCCACTGTTCCCCTGAACAAGGCAGTTAACCCACTGTTCCCCTGAACAGGCAGTTAACCCACTGTTCTCCAGCAGGCTGTCATTGTAAATAATAATTTGTTCTTAACTGACTTGCCTAGTTCAATAAAATGTAAATATGCATCCTGGGATAGGATGGTGGGAAGGGCATGAAGAAACACATCAGTAGATGCCTGTTAGTGGATTTCCAGCACCACACAATATGTAGTTATCAACTATTACTGTCACAGTGGTCATGTACTGTAAGGAGCCTACAGCACAGAGGAGGATATCATGTGTAGGTTTTGAGTTTGCCCTTGGGGACGGCGCCACGTGACAGCACTCTCCAGGCTAGAGAAAGTGAGTTTGTGCATCCCAAATGGTTCACTATTCCCTACATAGTGCAATACTTTGACCAGGGCCCATAGGGTTCTGTAGAGAATAGGGGGACATATCCAATGTATTTCTTGAAGTGTGCCAGTGGCCCAGAACCTGGCTACTGCTCTCTGTTGATTTGATTAGATCTAAAATAGATATCTGAAGGTTAACAAGGCGGATTTCTGTCTGTCTGTCTGTCTGTCTGTCTGTCTGTCTGTCTGTCTGTCTGTCTGTCTGTCTGTCTGTCTGTCTGTCTGTCTGTCTGTCTGTCTGTCTGTCTGTCTGTCTGTCTGTCTGTCTGCCTGCCTGCCTGCCTGCCTGCCTGCCTGCCTGCCTGCCTGCCTGCCTGCCTGCCTGCCTGCCTGCCTGCCTGCCTGTCTGCCTGTCTGCCTGCCTGTCTGCCTGTTTGTCTATGTCTTCTTTATATCTGTCTGTGTGAAACTGTGATGGGGCCTTGCAAAGCTAAGCAGTTCTTCAGTTTCCTGCTGTTCTGCAGTGACAAGCACTGGATCAGCTGTGAGCACAGTGTGTCTGGGGAGAGGCTGTTTCTTTATGACCTCCTAAATGCTGGATTATATTGATACCCACTGGTAAAAGACAGTCTGGATTATATTGATACCACTGGTAAAAGACAGTCTGGATTATATTGATACCCACTGGTAAAAGACAGTCTGGATTATATTGATACCCACTGGTAAAAGACAGTCTGGATTATATTGATACCCACTGGTAAAAGACAGTCTGGATTATATTGATACCCACTGGTAAAAGACAGTCTGGATTATATTGATACCCACTGGTAAAAAACAGTCTGGATTATATTGATACCCACTGGTAAAAGACAGTCTGGATTATATTGATACCCACTGGTAAAAGACAGTCTGGATTATATTGATACCCACTGGTAAAAGACAGTCTGGATTATATTGATACCCACTGGTAAAAGACAGTCTGGATTATATTGATACCCACTGGTAAAAGACAGTCTGGATTATATTGATACCCACTGGTAAAAGACAGTCTGGATTATATTGATACCCACTGGTAAAAGACAGTCTAGATTATATTGATACCCACTGGTAAAAAACAGTCTGGATTATATTGATACCCACTGGTAAAAGACAGTCTGGATTATATTGATACCCACTGGTAAAAGACAGTCTGGATTATATTGATACCCACTGGTAAAAGACAGTCTGGATTATATTGATAGCCACTGGTAAAAGACAGTCTGGATTATATTGATACCCACTGGTAAAAAACAGTCTGGATTATATTGATAGCCACTGGTAAAAAACAGTCTGGATTATATTGATACCCACTGGTAAAAGACAGTCTGGATTATATTGATACCCACTGGTAAAAGACAGTCTGGATTATATTGATAGCCACTGGTAAAAGACAGTCTGGATTATATTGATACCCACTGGTAAAAGACAGTCTAGATTATATTGATAGCCACTGGTAAAAGACAGTCTGGATTATATTGATAGCCACTGGTAAAAGACAGTCTGGATTATATTGATACCCACTGGTAAAAGACAGTCTGGATTATATTGATACCCACTGGTAAAAGACAGTCTGGATTATATTGATACCCACTGGTTTATTTTTATTTATTTTTATTTCACCTTTATTTAACCAGGTAGGCCAGTTGAGAACACCTTTATTTAACCAGGTAGGCTAGTTGAGAACACCTTTATTTAACCAGGTAGGCTAGTTGAGAACACCTTTATTTAACCAGGTAGGCTAGTTGAGAACAAGTTCTCATTTGCAACTGCGACCTGGCCAAGATAAAGCATAGCAGTGTGAACAAACAACACAGAGTTACACATGGAGTAAACAATTAACAAGTCAATAACACAGTAGAAAAAAAGGGGAGTCTATATACAATGTGTGCAAAAGGCATGAGGAGGTAGGCGAATAATTACAATATTGCAGATTAACACTGGAGTGATAAATGATCAGATGATCATGTACAGGTAGAGATATTGGTGTGCAAAAGAGCAGAAAAGTAAATAAATAAAAACTGTGGGGATGAGGTAGGTGAAAATGGGTGGGCTATTAGATTATTAGGCTAATTGATAGGCTAATAGATTATGTACAGCTGCAGCGATCGGTTAGCTGCTCAGATAGCTGATGTTTGAAGTTGGTGAGGGAGATAAAAGTCTCCAACTTCAGCGATTTTTGCAATTCGTTCCAGTCACAGGCAGCAGAGTACTGGAACGAAAGGCGGCCAAATGAGGTGTTGGCTTTAGGGATGATCAGTGAGATACACCTGCTGGAGCGCGTGCTACAGGTGGGTGTTGCCATCGTGACCAGTGAACTGAGATAAGGCGGAGCTTTACCTAGCATGGACTTGTAGATGACCTGGAGCCAGTGGGTCTGGCGACGAATATGTAGCGAGGGCCAGCCGACTAGAGCATACAAGTCGCAGTGGTGGGTGGTATAAGGTGCTTTAGTGACAAAACGGATGGCACTGTGATAAACTGCATCTAGTTTGCTGAGTAGAGGGTTGGAAGCAATTTTGTAGATGACATCGCCGAAGTCGAGGATCGGTAGGATAGTCAGTTTTACTAGGGTAAGCTTGGCGACGTGAGTGAAGGAGGCTTTGTTGCAGAATAGAAAGCCGACTCTTGATTTGATTTTCGATTGGAGATGTTTGATATGAGTCTGGAAGGAGAGTTTGCAGTCTAGTCAGACACCTAGGTACTTATAGATGTCCACATATTCAAGGTCGGAACCATCCAGGGTGGTGATGCTAGTCGGGCATGCGGATGCAGGCAGCGATCGGTTGAAAAGCATGCATTTGGTTTTACTAGCGTTTAAGAGCAGTTGGAGGCCACGGAAGGAGTTTTGTATGGCATGGAAGCTCGTTTGGAGGTTAGATAGCACAGTGTCCAATGACGGGCCGAAAGTATACAGAATGGTGTCGTCTGCGTAGAGGTGGATCAGGGAATTGCCCGCAGCAAGAGAAACATCATTGATATATACAGAGAAAAGAGTCGGCCCGAGAATTGAACCCTGTGGCACCCCCATAGAGACTGCCAGAGGACCGGACAGCATGCCCTCCGATTTGACACACTGAACTCTGTCTGCAAAGTAATTGGTGAACCAGGCAAGGCAGTCATCCGAAAAACCGAGGCTACTGAGTCTGCCGATAAGAATATGGTGATTGACAGAGTCGAAAGCCTTGGCAAGGTCGATGAAGACGGCTGCACAGTACTGTCTTTTATCGATGGCGGTTATGATATCGTTTAGTACCTTGAGTGTGGCTGAGGTGCACCCGTGACCGGCTCGGAAACCAGATTGCACAGCGGAGAAGGTACGGTGGGATTCGAGATGGTCAGTGACCTGTTTGTTGAATTGGCTTTCGAAGACCTTAGATAGGCAGGGCAGGATGGATATAGGTCTGTAACAATTTGGGTCCAGGGTGTCTCCCCCTTTGAAGAGGGGGATGACTGCGGCAGCTTTCCAATCCTTGGGGATCTCAGACGATATGAAAGAGAGGTTGAACAGGCTGGTAATAGGGGTTGCGACAATGTCGGCGGATAGTTTCAGAAATAGATGGTCCAGATTGTCAAGCCCAGCTGATTTATATGGTTCCAGGTTTTGCAGCTCTTTCAGAACATCTGCTATCTGGATTTGGGTAAAGGAGAACCTGGAGAGGCATGAGCGAGGAGCTGCGGGGGGCAGAGCTGTTGGCCGAGGTTGGAGTAGCCAGGCGGAAGGCATGGCCAGCCGTTGAGAAGTGCTTGTTGAAGTTTTCGATAATCATGGATTTAGCGGTGGTGACCGTGTTGCCTAGCCTCAGTGCAGTAGGCAGCTGGGAGGTGGTGCTCTTGTTCTCCATGGACTTCACAGTGTCCCAGAACTTTTTGGAGTTGGAGCTACAGGATGCAAACTTCTGCCTGAAGAAGCTGGCCTTAGCTTTCCTGACTGACTGCGTGTATTGGTTCCTGACTTCCCTGAACAGTTGCATATCGCGGGGACTATTCGATGCCATTGCAGTCCGCCACAGGATGTTTTTGTGCTGGTCGAGGGCAGTCAGGTCTGGAGTGAACCAAGGGCTGTATCTGTTCTTAGTTCTGCATTTTTTGAACGGAGTATGCTTATCTAAAATGGTGAGGAAGTTACTTTTAAAGAATGACCAGGCATCCTCAACTGACGGGATGAGGTCAATGTCCTTCCAGGATACCCGGGCCAGGTCGATTAGAAAGGCCTGCTCACAGAAGTGTTTTAGGGAGCGTTTGACAGTGATGAGGGGTGGTCGTTTGACTGCGGCTCCGTAGCGGATACAGGCAATGAGGCAGTGATCGCTGAGATCCTGGTTGAAGACAGCGGAGGTGTATTTGGACGGCCAGTTGGTCAGGATGACGTCTATGAGGGTGCCCTTGCTTACAGAGTTAGGGTTGTACCCGGTGGGTTCCTTGATGATTTGTGTGAGATTGAGGGCATCTAGCTTAGATTGTAGGACTGCCGGGGTGTTAAGCATATCCCAGTTTAGGTCACCTAACAGAACAAACTCTGAAGCTAGATGGGGGGTGATCAATTCACAAATGGTGTCCAGGGCACAGCTGGGAGCTGAGGGGGGTCGGTAGCAGGCGGCAACAGTGAGAGACTTATTTCTGGAGAGAGTAATTTTCAAAATTAGTAGTTCGAACTGTGGTAGTTAGGAGAATGAGGAACAGCTGGGAGCAGGAACGGAACGAGAGAGAGAGAGAGAGGGAGAGAGGGAGGGGGAGAGAGAGGGATAGAAAGAGGGAAAGAACCTAATAAGACATGACAATCAATGACAAAACATGACAGTACCCCCCCACTCACCGAGCGCCTCCTGGCGCACTCGAGGAGGAACCCTGGCGGCAACGGAGGAAATCATCAATCAACGAACGGTCCAGCACATCCCGAGATGGAACCCAACTCCTCTCCTCAGGACCGTAACCCTCCCAATCCACTAAGTACTGGTGGCCACGTCCCCGAGAACGCATGTCCATGATCTTCCGTACCCTGTAAATAGGTGCGCCCTCGACAAGGACGGGGGGGAGGGAAGACGAACGGGGGCGCGAAGAAAAGGCTTGACACAGGAGACATGGAAGACTGGGTGGACGCGACGAAGATATGGCGGGAAGAAGCAGTCGCACTGCGACAGGATTGACGACCTGAGAAACACGGAACGGACCAATGAACCGCGGAGTCAACTTGCGAGAAGCTGTCGTAAGGGGAAGGTTACGAGTGGAAAGCCACACTCTCTGACCGCAACAATACCTAGGACTCTTAATCCTACGTTTATTGGCGGCTCTCACAGTCTGTGCCCTGTAACGGCAAAGTGCAGACCTGACCCTCCTCCAGGTGCGCTCACAACGTTGGACAAAAGCCTGAGCGGAGGGAACGCTGGACTCGGCGAGCTGGGACGAGAACAGAGGAGGCTGGTACCCAAGACTACTCTGAAAAGGAGATAGCCCGGTAGCAGACGAAGGAAGCGAGTTGTGAGCGTATTCTGCCCAGGGGAGCTGTTCTGCCCAAGACGCAGGGTTTCTAAAAGAAAGGCTGCGTAATATGCGACCAATCGTCTGATTGGCCCGTTCTGCTTGACCGTTAGACTGGGGATGAAAACCGGAAGAGAGACTGACGGAAGCACCAATCAAACGACAGAACTCCCTCCAAAACTGTGACGTGAATTGCGGACCTCTGTCCGAAACGGCGTCTAACGGGAGGCCATGAATTCTGAACACATTCTCAATGATGATTTGTGCCGTCTCCTTAGCGGAAGGAAGCTTAGCGAGGGGAATAAAATGAGCCGCCTTAGAGAACCTATCGACAACCGTAAGAATCACAGTCTTCCCGCAGACGAAGGCAGACCGGTAATAAAGTCTAAGGCGATGTGAGACCATGGTCGAGAAGGAATGGGAAGCGGTCTGAGACGACCGGCAGGAGGGGAGTTACCTGACTTAGTCTGCGCGCAGTCCGAACAAGCAGCCACGAAACGGCGCGTGTCACGCTCCTGAGTAGGCCACCAAAACCGCTGGCGAATAGAAGCAAGCGTACCCCGAACGCCGGGGTGGCCAGCTAACTTGGCAGAGTGAGCCCACTGAAGAACAGCCAGACGAGTAGAGACAGGAACGAAAAGAAGGTTACTAGGACAAGCGCGCGCGCGACGCAGTGTGAGTGAGTGCTTGCTTTACCTGTCTCTCAATTCCCCAGACAGTCAACCCGACAACACGCCCTTCAGGGAGAATCCCCTCGGGGTCGGTAGAAGCTACAGAAGAACTGAAGAGACGGGATAAGGCATCAGGCTTGGTGTTCTTATTTCCCGGGCGATAAGAAATCACGAACTCGAAACGAGCGAAAAACAACGCCCAACGAGCTTGACGTGCATTGAGTCGTTTGGCAGAACGGATGTACTCAAGGTTCTTATGGTCAGTCCAAACGACAAAAGGAACGGTCGCCCCCTCCAACCACTGTCGCCATTCGCCTAGGGCTAAGCGGATGGCGAGCAGTTCGCGGTTACCCACATCATAGTTGCGTTCCGATGGCGACAGGCGATGAGAAAAATACGCGCAAGGATGGACCTTATCGTCAGAATGGAAGCGCTGGGACAGAATGGCTCCCACGCCCACCTCTGAAGCGTCAACCTCGACAATGAATTGTTTAGTGACGTCAGGAGTAACAAGGATAGGAGCGGATGTAAAACACTTCTTGAGGGGATCAAAAGCTCCCTGTGCGGAACCGGACCACTTAAAGCACGTCTTGACAGAAGTAAGGGCTGTGAGAGGGGCTGCCACTTGACCGAAATTACGAATGAAACGCCGATAGAAATTCGCGAAACCGAGAAAGCGCTGCAACTCGACACGTGACTTAGGGACGGGCCAATCGCTGACAGCCTGGACCTTAGCGGGATCCATCTGAATGCCTTCAGCGGAAATAACAGAACCGAGAAATGTGACAGAGGAGACATGAAAGGCGCACTTCTCAGCCTTCACATAGAGACAATTCTCTAAAAGGCGCTGGAGTACACGTCGAACGTGCTGAACATGAATCTCGAGTGACCGTGAAAAAATCAGGATATCGTCAAGGTAAACGAAAACAAAGATGTTCAGCATGTCTCTCAGTACATCATTAACTAATGCCTGAAAGACAGCTGGAGCATTAGCGAGACCGAACGGCAGAACCCGGTATTCAAAATGTTAAACGCCGTTTTCCACTCGTCCCACTCTCTGATGCGCACGAGATGGTAAGCGTTACGAAGGTCCAACTTAGTAAAGAACCTGGCTCCCTGCAGAATCTCGAAGGCTGACGACATAAGGGGAAGCGGATAACGATTCTTAACCGTTATGTCATTCAGCCCTCGATAATCCACACAGGGGCGCAGGGTACCGTCCTTCTTTAAAAAAAAAAAAAACCCCGCTCCGGCAGGAGAGGAAGAAGGCACAACGGTACCGGCGTCGAGAAAAACAGACAGATAATCTTCGAGAGCCTTACATTCGGGAGCCGACAGAGAGTATAGTCTACCCCAAGGGGGAGTGGTCCCCGGAAGGAGATCAATACAACAATCATACGACCGGTGAGGAGGAAGGGAGTTGGCTCTGGACCGACTGAAGACCGTGCGCAGATCATGATATTCCTCCGGCACTCCTGTCAAATCACCAGGTTCCTCCTGAGAAGAGGGGACAGAAGAAACAGGAGGGATAGCAGACATTAAACACTTCACATGACAAGAAACGTTCCAGGATAGGATAGAATTACTAGACCAATTAATAGAAGGATTATGACATACTAGCCAGGGATGACCCAAAACAACAGGTGTAAAAGGTGAATGAAAAATCAAAAAGGAAATGGTCTCACTGTGGTTACCAGATACTGTGAGGGTTAAAGGTAGTGTCTCACATATGATACTGGGGAGAAGACTACCATCTAGGGCTCCCCTAACTGTCTGAGAGGAATGTCATGTTTCCGAGCCCATGCTTCGTCCATAAAACAACCCTCAGCCCCAGAGTCTATCAAGGCACTGCAGGAAGCTGCCGAACCGGTCCAGCGTAGATGGACCGACAAGGTAGTACAGGATCTTGATGGAGAGACCTGAGTAGTAGCGCTCACCAGTAGCCCTCCGCTTACTGATGAGCTCTGGCCTTTTACTGGACATGAAATGACAAAATGTCCAGCAGAACCGCAATAGAAGCAAAGGCTCCGTGATTCTCTGTTCCCTCTCCTTAGTCGAGATGCGAATACCTCCCAGCTGCATGGGCTCAATCTCTGAGCCAGTGGGAGGAGATGGTTGAGATGCGGAGAGGGGGAACACCGTTAACGCGAGCTCTCTTCCACGAGCTCGGTGACGAAGATCTACCCGTCGTTCAATGCGGATGGCGAGTGCAATCAAAGAATCCACGCTGGAAGGAACCTCCCGGGAGAGAATCTCATCCTTAACCTTAGCGTGAAGTCCCTCCAGAAAACGAGCGAGCAACGCCGGCTCGTTCCAGTCACTGGAGGCAGCAAGAGTGCGAAACTCTATAGAGTAATCCGTTATGGATCGATCACCTTGACATAGGGAAGCCAGGGCCCTGGAAGCCTCCCTCCCAAAAACTGAACGATCAAAAACCCGTATCATCTCCTCTTTAAAGTTCTGATACTCGTTAGTACACTCAGCCCTTGCCTCCCAGATAGCTGTGCCCCACTCCCGAGCCCGTCCCGTAAGGAGTGATATGACGTAGGCGATCCGAGCTCTCTCTCTTGAGTATGTGTTAGGCTGGAGAGAGAACACAATATCACACTGGGTGAGAAAGGAGCGGCACTCAGTGGGCTGCCCAGAGTAACATGGTGGGTTATTAACCCTAGGTTCCGGAGACTCGGAAGACCAGGAAGTAGCTGGTGGCTCGAGACG
Organism: Oncorhynchus gorbuscha; assembly: GCF_021184085.1. NCBI lineage: Eukaryota > Metazoa > Chordata > Actinopteri > Salmoniformes > Salmonidae > Oncorhynchus > Oncorhynchus gorbuscha. The sequence continues at coordinate 1,315,897 of NC_060185.1, forward strand.
GAGACTCTGAAACTGTCCTGAGAGGTCGGAGACCTGAGCGGCCAGGGTCTCAACGGCATGACGAGCAGCAGACAATTCCTGCTCGTGTCTGCCCAGCATCGCTCCCTGGATCTTGACGGCTGAGTTGCGAGAATCCGTAGTCGCTGGGTCCATTCTTGGTCGGATCCTTCTGTTATGCAGGTGAATGAGGACCCAAAAGCGACTTTACAGAAACAGAGTTTATTCCAAGTCAAAACAGGAAAACTGAAACCCTCTAGTCAGTAGAGGGGGACAACTGGAGATGCGACCACAGACTGCAGGTCGCTTCGGGAAGGCGCAGGCTGTAGCTGATATAGACACCTGCTCACACGCAGCATCTGAAGAAGGCAAAAACACGACAGGACGGAACGAGGACACAGAACAGCAAACAAGGATCTGACAAGGACAGAAGCGAAAACAGAGAGAGAAATAGGGATTTAATCAGAGGGCAAAATAGGGAACAGGTGTGAAAGAGTAAATGAGGTAGTTAGGAGAATGAGGAACAGCTGGGAGCAGGAACGGAACGATAGAGAGAGAGAGAGAGAGAGAGGAAGAGAGGGAGGGGGAGAGAGAGGGATAGAAAGAGGGAAAGAACCTAATAAGACCAGCAGGGGGAAACGAATAGAAGGGGAAGCACAGGGACAAGACATGACAATCAATGACAAAACATGACAGTAGACTGCAACTCCTCCCCCTTTGGCAGTTCTATCTTGACGGAAGATGTTATAGTTGGGTATGGAAATCTCTGAATTTTTGGTGGCCTTCCTGAGCCAGGATTCAGACACGGCAAGGACATCAGGGTTAGCAGAGTGTGCTAAAGCAGTGAGTAAAACAAACTTAGGGAGGAGGCTTCTGATGTTGACATGCATGAAACCAATGCTTTTTCGATCACAGAAGTCAACAAATGAGGGTGCCTGGGGACATGCAGGGCCTGGGTTTACCTCCACATCACCCGCGGAACAGAGAAGGAGTAGTATGAGGGTGCGGCTAATGGCTATCAAAACTGGTCGCCTAGAGCGTTGGGGACAGAGAATAAGAGGAGCAGGTTTCTGGGCATGGTAGAATATATTCAGGGCATAATGCGCAGACAGGGGTATGGTGGGGTGCGGGTACAGCGGAGGTAAGACCAGGCACTGGGTGATGATGAGAGAGGTTGTATCTCTGGACATGCTGGTTGTAATGGGTGAGGTCACCGCATGTGTGGGAGGTGGGACAAAGGAGGTATCAGGGGTATGAAGAGTGGAACTAGGGGCTCCATTGTGAACTAAAACAATGATAACTAACCTGAGCAACAGTATACAAGGCATATTGACATTTGAGAGAGACATAGAGCGAGGCATACAGTAATCACAGGTGTTGAATTGAGAAAGCTAGCTAAAACAGTAGGTGAGACAACAGCTAATCAGCTAGCACAACAACAGCAGGTAAAATGGCGTTGACTAGGCAACGGGCCGACAGATAAAACAAACAAGCAGAATGGAGTACCGTGATTAATGGACAGTCCAGCGTGCATCAGCTATGTAGCCAAGTGATCAGTGTCCAGGGGGCAGCGGTGGATGGGGCAGGGAAGCTGGACTGGCGAGTGTTATCCAGGTTAAAAAACTAACAATGACTAAATAGCTTGTAGCTAGTTAGCTGGTTAGCTTCTGGAGGTTCTTGAGTGTGTTCTAAAAATTAAAAATAATAGCGATTCCGTATCACATTGGGTGAGGCAGGTTTTCGGAAGGTATAAACAAATTAAAAATCGGAAAGAGATAGTAAGTACATATGGGTCCAGTGAGTGTTTGGGACGCTGCGATGCAGACGGTTAGCAGGCCTGTGCTAACAAGCTAACAGTTAGCAGGCCGGGGTAAACAAGGTAGCAGTTAGCAGACCAGGGCTAAACAAGCTAGCAGTTAGCAGGCCGAATTAGCAAGCAAGGAGATAGCAAGGGCTAGAAAGTTAGCCTTTGGGGGACGTCGCGATGGGGTGAGTCTGTTTATTCCTCTTCATGCGGTGACATCGATAGACCGGTCGTGGGCCCGGGTATTGTAGCCCAGGAGTATGCTACGGTGGTAAGCACAGGTGCTCTGGCCGGGCTAGCTTCAAGCTAAGTGGGTGGAAACGCTAGCCAGGAGTAATCATCCGGGGTTGCTGTTTAGCTAGATAGCTAGTTGTGAAGATCCAGCTGAAAAATGTTCCGTTTGCGGTGGGAATCCGGGGATAAAAAATAAATAGGTCCGTTATGCTCTGGTTAGCGTCGCGTTGTTCGAACTGGCGAGAGCTTTCTGAGCTAAAGGTTAGCTGACGACCGGTTAGATGAAGACCGCTAGCATAGCTGGTGTTTAGCTGGCTAGCTTCAGTTGAGGGGTTCTGGTTCCGAAGTAAATATAAATACTTTAGGAAAAAGTAGCTACATTGGGTGAGGCGGGTTGCAGGAGAGTATTTGGAAGCTTAGGTTTTGCAAAATGTTTTTAAAGATATGCAAAGAAAAATATGTAAAAACGAAAAAGAAACGATATATACAAGGGACACGATACGACAGGACGACTTACTGCTACGCCATCTTGGATTATAGTCTAACTAGACTATATTCTGTATTATAGTCTAACTAGACTATATTCTATATTATAGTCTAACGAAACTGTATTATAGTCTAACTAGTCTATATTCTGTATTATAGTCTAACTAGACTGTATTATAGTCTAACTAGACTATATTATAGTCTAACTAGACTATATTCTGTATTATAGTCTAACTAGTCTATATTCTGTATTATAGTCTAACTAGACTGTATTATAGTCTAACTAGTCTATATTCTGTATTATAGCCCAACTAGACTATATTCTATATTATAGCCTAACTAGACTATATTCTGTATTATAGTCTAACTAGACTGTATTATAGTCTAACTAGACTGTATTATAGTCTAACTAGTCTATATTCTGTATTATAGCCCAACTAAACTATATTCTGTATTATAGTCTAACTAGTCTATATTCTGTATTATAGTCTAACTAGTCTATATTCTGTATTATAGTCTAACTAGACTATATTCTGTATTATAGTCTAACTAGTCTATATTCTGTATTATAGTCTAACTAGACTGTATTATAGTCTAACTAGACTGTATTATAGTCTAACTAGTCTATATTCTGTATTATAGCCCAACTAGACTATATTCTGTATTATAGTCTAACTAGTCTATATTCTGTATTATAGTCTAACTAGTCTATATTCTGTATTATAGTCTAACTAGACTATATTCTGTATTATAGTCTAACTAGTCTATATTCTGTATTATAGTCTAACTAGTCTATATTCTGTATTATAGTCTAACTAGTCTATATTCTGTATTATAGTCTAACTAGTCTATATTCTGTATTATAGTCTAACTAGACTGTATTATAGTCTAACTAGACTATATTCTGTATTATAGTCTAACTAGTCTATATTCTGTATTATAGTCTAATTGTCTATATTCTGTATTATAGTCTAACTAGACTATATTCTGTATTATAGCCTAACTAGACTATATTCTGTATTATAGTCTAACTAGTCTATATTCTGTATTATAGTCTAACTAGACTGTATTATAGTCTAACTAGACTATATTCTGTATTATAGTCTAACTAGTCTATATTCTGTATTATAGTCTAACTAGACTGTATTATAGTCTAACTAGACTATATTCTGTATTATAGTCTAACTAGACTATATTCTGTATTATAGTCTAACTAGACTATATTCTGTATTATAGTCTAACTAGACTATATTCTGTATTATAGTCTAACTAGACTGTATTATAGTCTAACTAGACAATATTCTGTATTATAGTCTAACTAGACTATATTCTGTATTATAGTCTAACTAGACTATATTCTGTATTATAGTCTAACTAGATTATATTCTGTATTATAGTCTAACTAGACTGTATTATAGTCTAACTAGACTATATTCTGTATTATAGTCTAACTAGACTGTGTTATAGTCTAACTAGACTGTATTATAGCCTAACTAGACTGTATTCTGTATTATAGTCTAACTAGACTGTATTATAGTCTAACTAGACTGTATTCTGTATTATAGTCTAACTATACTGTATTATAGTCTAACTAGACTATATTCTGTATTATAGCCCAACTAGACTATATTCTGTATTATAGTCTAACTAGACTGTATTATAGTCTAACTAGACTATATTCTGTATTATAGTCTAACTAGACTGTATTCTGTATTATAGCCCAACTAGACTATATTCTATATTATAGTCTAACTAGACTGTATTCTGTATTATAGCCCAACTAGACTATATTCTGTATTATAGTCTAACTAGACTATATTCTGTATTATAGTTTAACTAGACTATATTCTGTATTATAGTCTAACTAGACTGTATTATAGTCTAACTAGACAATATTCTGTATTATAGTCTAACTAGACTATATTCTGTATTATAGTCTAACTAGACTATATTCTGTATTATAGTCTAACTAGACTATATTCTGTATTATAGTCTAACTTGACTGTATTCTGTATTATAGTCTAACTAGACTATATTCTATATTATAGCCCAACTAGACTGTATTCTGTATTATAGTCTAACTAGACTGTATTATAGTCTAACTAGACTGTATTATAGTCTAACTAGACTGTATTCTGTATTATAGTCTAACTAGACTGTATTCTGTATTATAGTCTAACTAGACTATATTCTGTATTATAGCCCAACTAGACTATATTCTATATTATAGTCTAACTAGACTGTATTATAGTCTAACTAGACTATATTCTGTATTATAGTCTAACTAGACTATATTCTATATTATAGTCTAACTAGACTGTATTATAGTCTAACTAGACTATATTCTGTATTATAGTCTAACTAGACTGTATTCTGTATTATAGTCTAACTAGACTGTATTATAGTCTAACTAGACTGTATTATAGCCTAACTAGACTGTATTATAGTCTAACTAGACTATATTCTATATTATAGTCTAACTAGACTATATTCTATAATATAACCTAACTAGACTGTATTATAGTCTAACTAGACTATATATATATATATATATATATATATATATATATATATATATATATATATATATATATATATATATATATTATATATATGCCATTTAGCAGACGCTTTTATCCAGAGCGACTTACAGTCATGTGTGCATACATTCTACGTATGGGTGGTCCTGGGAAACGAACCCACTACCCTGGCGTTACAAGCGCCATGCTCTACCAACTGTATTATGCTCTACCAACTGTATTCTGTATTATAGTCTAACTAGACTATATTATAGCCTAACTAGACTGTATTCTGCATTATAGTCTATCTAGACTATATTCTGTATTATAGCCTAACTAGACTGTATTATAGTCTAACTAGACTATATTCTGTATTATAGTCTAACTAGACTATATTCTGTATTATAGCCCAACTAGACTGTATTCTGTATTATATCCTAACTAGACTATGTTATTATAATGGCCTGGGTAAAATAGAACCATCACCATCACCACCATCACCACCCCAACCATCACCACCACCCCAACCATCACCACCACCCCCATCACCTCCCCAACCATCACCACCTCCACCACCTCCCCAACCATCACCACCACCACCATCACCACCCCAACCATCACCACCCCAACCATCACCACCACCACCATCACCTCCCCAACCATCACCACCACCACCATCACCACCCCAACCATCACCTCCCCAACCATCACCACCACCACCATCACCTCCCCAACCATCACCACCCAAACCATCACCATCACCACCCCAACCATCACCACCACCACCATCACCACCCCAACCATCACCACCTCCACCACCACCTGCCCAACCATCACCACCACCACCATCACCACCCCAACCATCACCACCACCACCATCACCTCCCCAACCATCACCACCACCACCATCACCACCCCAACCATCACCACCACCACCATCACCTCCCCAACCATCACCACCACCACCATCACCACCCCAACCATCACCTCCCCAACCCTCACCACCACCACCATCACCTCCCCAACCATCACCACCACCACCATCACTTCCCCAACCATCACCACCACCACCATCACCACCCCAACCATCACCACCACCACCATCACCTGCCCAACCATCACTTCCCCAACCATCACCACCACCACCATCACCACCCCAACCATCACCACCACCACCATCACCACCCCAACCATCACTTCCCCAACCATCACCACCACCACCATCACCACCCCAACCATCACCACCACCACCATCACCTCCGCAACCATCACCACCACCACCATCACCACCCCAACCATCACCACCACCACCATCACCACCCCAACCATCACCACCACCACCATCACCACCCCAACCATCACCACCACCACCATCACCATCACCACCACCACCATCGAACTCTATATTATTTTAGTGAATTAGCAAGACATGCAAAACAGATAACCAATACCAGTGGTGGAAAAAGTACCACGTGTTCATACTTGAGTACATGTAAAGATACCTTGAAAGAAAATTACTCAAGGAAAGGTGAAAAACACCCAGTAAAATTCTACTTGATTAAAAGGACTGTGCTTAAGCATCAAAAGTAAAATTGTAAATAATGTTAAATTCCTTATATTAAGCAAACCAGACTGCACAATTATCTGTTTTATTTTATTTATAGATCGCCAGGGTCACACTACATGACCCAGACGTAATTTACAAATTAAGCATTTGTGTTTAGTGAGTCCGCAAGATCAGAGGCAATAGGGAGGGCCAGAGATTTTCTCTTGATATGTGTGTGAATTAGACAATTTTCTGTCCTGCTAAGCATTCAAAATGTAACGACTACTTTTGGGTGTCAGGGGAGTACATTATTTTCTTTTGGAATGTAGTGGAGTAAAATTAAAAGTTGTCAAAAATATAAATAGTAAAGTAATGTATAGATACCCCCAAAAAACTACTTAAGTAGTACTTTCAAGTATTTTTCCTGAAGTACATTACACCACTGACCTAGACACATGTGCATCACATTGTTTTCTGTCTGCTCCCTCCTTTCTCTCTCTCATGCTGGCACGCCTCGGGCGCATCCATTACGCCAATTATTTTACAAAACGATTCTTAAACAGAAGCAAATGGAATGAAACAGGGCGAGACCTACCTGAATTTGTCCAATAGAAACTCTAATTTTAGTTGCAAAACGTTCTGTTTGGACTAATGATTTCACTCCTGCTCTTTCTCTTGACTAATTAGGCAAGTGTGTGTTCAGTCTTCGGTCTGTTGCTTGTAGAATATCCTAGCCCATTCATTGATGATAGGCCCTGCTTTACTGAAGTTGCGAGGCATTGCAAGCCAAGAAATTTGCTGGCATTGCAACCCAAGCAGTTGCTGGCAGCAGCACAGCTGCATGGTGAATTAATATGACATTTTGTTTTAACGGAAAATAGATTAAAAAAATTCCAGTTTAAACATTAACAAAACATTAAGAAAATTATAAATTTGTCACATCCATAGATTTTGCATCTGACTATTGTACTTGACTATTGTATCTGACTATTGTATCTACCTATTGTATCTGACTGTTGTGAACAATGCACAGAGATGCACACAGAAAGGGTTTTTCAGTATCTGACATGGACCAGCTAAAGAGTTAGTATGGGTTGTCTGTGTCCTGACCATCAGATATGAGTGGAACCACTCAAGTAATTAAATCCCCTGAAACCGGCTTCATCTCAGTCTGTCTGCCATTGACATCAAATCCAATCAAATGGTATTGGTCACATACACATGGTTAGCAGATGTTAATGCGAGTGTAGCAAAATGCTTGTGCTTCTAGTTCCGACCATGCAGTAATATCTAACAAGTAATCTAACTAACAATTCCAAAACTACTGTCTTATACACAGTGTAAGGGGATAAAGAATATGTACATAAAGATATATGAATGAGTGGTACAGAGCAGCATAGGCAAGATACAGTAGATGGTATAGAGTACAGTATATACATAAGAGATGAGTAATGTAGGGTATGTAAACATTATATAAAGTGGAATTGGTTAAAGTGACGAGCAGCAGCCACTCAATGTTAGTGATGGCTGTTTAACAGTCTGATGGCCTTGAGATAGAAGCTGTTTTTCAGTCTCTCGGTCCCAGCTTTGATGCACCTGTACTGACCTCGCCTTCTGGATGATAGCGGGGTGAACAGGCAGTGGCTCGGGTGGTTGATGTCCTTGATGATCTTTATGGCCTTCCTGTGACATTGGGTGGTGTAGGTGTCCTGGAGGTCAAGTAGTTTGCCCCCGGTGATGCGTTGGGCAGACCTCACTACCCTCTGGAGAGCCTTATGGTTGTGGGCGGAGCAGTTGCCGTACCAGGCGGTGATACAGCCCGACAGGATGCTCTCGCTGCTGCGCCTTCACCACGCTGCCTGTGTGGGCGGACCAATTCAGTTTGTCTGTGATGTGTACGCCGAAGAACTTAAAACTTTCCACCTTCTCCACTACTGTCCCGTCGATATGGATAGGGCGGTGCTCCCTCTG